>NC_069510.1:104336215-104478715 GCF_027579735.1 Bombina bombina
AGTCAAAGGATCTGACACGTGGGGAGAGTTAGTCGGCATAACTTCCCCCTCGACAGATTCCTCTGGTGATAAATTTTTTAAAGACAGAATATGATCTTTATTGCTTAAAGTGAAATCAGTACATTTGGTACACATTCTAAGAGGGGGTTCCACCATGGCTTTTAAACATAATGAACAAGGAGTTTCCTCTATGTCAGACATGTTTATACAGACTAGCAATGAGACTAGCAAGCTTGGAAAACACTTTAAATCAAGTTAACAAGCAAATATAAAAAACGGTACTGTGCCTTTAAGAGAAACAAATTTTGTCAGAATTTGAAAAACAGTGAAAAAAGGCAGTAAATCAAACGAAATTTTTACAGTGTGTATAATAAGCTAACAGAGCATTGCACCCACTTGCAAATGGATGATTAACCCCTTAGTTAAAAAACCGGATTAAAAAAACGATATAGACGTTTTTTAACAGTCACACCAAACTGCCACAGCCTTGCTGTGGGCTTACCTTCCCCAACAAACGATTTTGGAAGCCTAAGAGCTCTTTAGAGATGTCCTGTAGCATTCAGGGAACTCCTGGATGTCTCAGTCTGTAATAGTTAATGCACAAAAAAGCACTAAACTAGGCCCCTTCCACTCATAGTAACACAGTGGAAAGCCTCAGGGAACTGTTTCTAGGCAAATTTAAGCCAGCCATGTGGAAAAAAACTAGGCCCCAATAAAGTTTTGTGACAGACCCTTCTGTCAGTACTGAAGGAGTTAACTTTGTTCAGCTTTAAGAAGCTATTTTCTAACGACAAGGTTACTAGCCTCAGCTATTGTGTACTGTCATTAAAGTTAGTGATAAACATTCCATTGTTTAATCACCTCCAGAGAGCAGACGCCTAGGTGATAAGAAAAGCCAAGTGTGTCTTGTGTTTAAATTGTTATCAGCTTAAGTAAGGTAATTCTATTGTATCATGTCAAAGGGCGTGTTCCCTCTATCTAATGTACAACATTCTTTCAACCCCCCATCTGGGGTCAGACCTGCATAAATACTGGGCATATGGCCCTTAATAAAGTTCACTTTGTTTTACCTTTAATGTGGAGCCTGGTCTCATGTTTGAGGGGGGAACTGATTGGGGTTGTGAATTGCTGATTCCCTATTCAGGACATTATTCATCTGGTATTAACCCTTGGTACCCTGTTGGTACCATAACAATTGGTGGCAAGCGACGGGATGAGCCTTATCACCCAGAAGAGCAACTACACATCCAGACTTAATGGGAATACCGTATGAAAGGCTAAAAAGAGCTACCCTTAAAGACCTGCTAGAACAACGGGGCCAACAAACCAGTAACCTCAGGAAGAGGGAGATTATTACAAAACTGACCGAGATGGACGGAGGACCAGGGCCCGAAGGGACCAATGAGCCCAGCATATCAGACAGAACCCCCGAAGAAGCAAGCTTTGACCGGGCGGTCAAAATAAGACTGGCACATTATGGCCCCAACCCGTCCGCGGAAATTATCGACTGGGTTATAGCCGCTGTGGAGGCCAACCTACTTCGCCAAAGCGGCGCTGCAGTAGCCCAAGTCACGGTAACCCCAATGGAAAAGAGAAAAGTGCATTTTGCCGCTTTTAAAAACTTCCTAGAAACAGAAGGAGAGATTGATGGGTACCTTGCGGATTTTGAGAGGCAATGTGCACTACACCAGGTACCCGCAGAGGACTGGGTCACGATATTATCCGGAAAATTATCCGGCCGGGCCAGTGAGGCTTTTCGGGCCATTCCAGATGAAGAAGTCGGGGATTATAATACTGTAAAAGAGGCTCTGCTCTCCAGGTATGCGGTTACACCGGAGGCATACCGGAGGCGGTTCAGAGACACTGTCAAATTAGCTGGTGATTCCTACGTTGAGTGGGCATGTAAGGTGCACCGCACAGCATATTACTGGATGGCGGGGTGTCAAGCCGTATCTGGGGAAGAGGTGCTGCAGCTATTCCTGTTGGAACATTGCTTTGACAAGTTATCAGCAGGAGTTAGAGAGTGGGTTCGGGACCGTAAACCCTCCACCCTGCATGAAGCTGCTCGCCTGGCAGATGAGTATACGGATGCCCGCAAACTGGATACTGCTACCCCTAAGCCCCCTGCTAGAGTGGAGTACAGACCCCCAGTCACCCAAGCAGCTGCCGGTTACCAACCCCCGGTGCACCGCTATACCACACCGCCTTCAGCCACGAACTACCCTCAGACAGCCCGGTTCAACTCACGGGATTACTCACAGCCTATTCGGTGCTTTGGATGTAAGCAACCAGGGCACAAAAGATCGGAGTGTCCACTAAACACTGTGAACCAAGCACAGTCCTGGAGGCGACCCACCAGCGGAATCCCACGTACCCCTCCGCCTGCTGCCCACTGCGTAGAGGGGGAAGAATGCTGGGGCATCCTACATGAAGTAGACCCCGGGCAAGCTGTCCACCGGGATAACCGACAACAGCACCGGCAACTGGTTAAAGTGAATGGGAAGGAGGTCAGTGGTCTACGGGATACTGGTGCTACCAGGAACTTGCTCCAAAAGAACTTGGTGTCCGAGAACCAGCACACTGGAGACACTGTGGCTGTGAGGGTAGCAGGGGGCACTGTGTTCCGCCTACCTGTTGCCCGGGTACATTTGGATTGGGGAGTGGGCGCTAGACATGTGAATGTGGGGGTCATGAAGGATTTACCCGCTGATGTTCTCTTTGGAAATGACTTGGCCCCCCTTGTTTCTGCGTACGGTCCAATGGGTCCCACTGATGTTAACCCTGTAACTACCCGTGCCCAGACCCGTGCCGCTGAGATCGACCCACCTGCTGCTGAGACCCAGGTAAGACTCTCTCCCCCGACTTGTACCCTAGATAAGGCCCCCTTAGGCTGGGATACCCCAGAGACGTACTGGAGGGAAACCCGGGAAGATCCCACCCTTCAGAAGTACAGGGCTAGGGCAGATGCTGGAGAAGAGGGGGTAGATGGGGAACGTTATGAGTGGGTGGGGGATAGGCTATATAGAATCCCCAAACCTGCCCAGAAAAGTACTGCCCCTCCACAGAATCGGCAGCTGGTGGTGCCTGTGAAATACCGGCAAGAGATTCTGCGGATTGGGCACGATGTACCATTAGCTGGACATCTAGGGTCCCGCCGCACAGCTCATAGGATCACCCAAAATTTCTTCGGGCCCAATTTTAACCGAGATGTGCGGGTATATTGTAGCACTTGCGACACCTGTCAACGGGTGGGTAAGCGGGGGGATCACCCGAAAGCTAGGCTTATGACTATGCCTGTCATTGGGGAACCCTTTTCCCGCATAGCCGTTGACATTGTGGGTCCACTGGCCAGGGCTAGTCCATCAGGTAAGAAGTATATTCTCACTGTGGTGGACTATGCCACTCGTTACCCAGAGGCAGTAGCACTGTCGAACATAGAGGCAGAAACAGTAGCTGACGCCCTGGTTAAGGTTTTTACTAGGATCGGGTTCCCTAAGGAGATTCTCTCTGACCAGGGGACCCAGTTTACCGCTGTGCTCACCCAGCAGCTGTGGAAGGTGTGCGGCATTAAACCATTGCTCAGTTCGCCTTATCACCCACAGACTAACGGTCTCTGCGAGCGCTTTAATGGCACCCTCAAGCAGATGCTGAGGACCTTTACTGACACTTGCAGAGACTGGGAACGATTCCTGCCTCATCTGTTATTTGCGTACAGAGAGGTGCCCCAGGAATCTACTGGGTTCTCTCCCTTCGAGTTACTCTATTGGAGAAGGGTCCGCGGACCCCTGGATCTCATTAGAGGGCACTGGGAGGGAGAGACAGAGCAGGAGGGGATCCCCATAGTACCATATGTTCTGGAACTCCGGGACCGCATGGAGAAACTGTCCCTGATGGTAAGAGAGAATCTCCAGGTGGCCCAGGGGAGACAGAAGGGGTGGTACGATCGGGGTGCCCGGCAGCGGGTCTTCCAGGTTGGACAGAAAGTTTTGGTGCTCAAACCTGTGAAGGCCAACAAGATGCAAGCATCTTGGCAGGGCCTGTATAAGGTGTTATCTCAGGTGTGTGATACTACCTATATTATAGCCAGCTGTGCAGATGAAAGGATCCAGCAATCCTTTCATGTGAACATGCTGAAGGAGTATCAGGAGAGGCCAGAGGATGTCGCTGCAGTGTGTGCCCCTGCTGCAGATGACCCAGAGAATTTACCCCTGCCCAACTTATTAGAGAAGGACCCCCAGACTGACCTCACTAGTCTTGTGCAGCTAGGGGACCGGTTAAGCCCTACCAAGAGGGTACAGGCAAGGCAGCTCCTGTGGGAGAAGCAGGCGATGTTCTCCCAAGAGCCCGGCTACACTACTCTAGCTGTACATAAGGTAGAGACCCCTGGACAGAATCCCCTGCGACAGCCCCCTACCGTATCCCCGAAGCAGTCCGAGAAGGAATGCGGAAGGAGATACAGGAGATGGCTCGGATGGGAGTCATCGAGCACTCCGATAGTCCTTGGGCTTCACCTGTAGTCCTGGTACCTAAGAAAGATGGGACCACCCGGTTCTGTGTGGACTACAGGCGGCTCAACGAAAGGACCACCACTGACGCTTACCCGATGCCCCGGGTAGACGAATTACTAGACCGTATTGCTAGGGGACGCTATCTGACCACCATAGACCTGTGTAAAGGCTATTGGCAGATTCCCCTGGCCGAGGATGCTATCCCCAAGTCGGCATTCGTCACCCCATTCGGCCTGTACCAGTTTAAGGTCATGCCCTTTGGGATGAAGAATGCCCCGGCTACCTTCCAGCGTATGGTGGATAGATTCCTCGATGGCTTCCAGGAATTTGCTTGTGCATACCTGGACGACATTGCGGTTTACAGTGAGTCCTGGGAAGAACACCTAATCCATGTAGGGGTGGTTCTGGACAAGATACGGGCCGCTGGCCTGACCTTGAAACCAGACAAGTGCCATCTAGGTATGGCTGAAGTACAGTACTTGGGTCACCGAGTGGGGTGTGGGAGCCAGAGACCGGAGCCAGCCAAGGTAGAGGCTGTGGCTAACTGGCCCACACCTATCACTAAGACCCAAGTGCTAGCCTTCCTGGGGACGGCCGGGTATTACCAACGTTTTGTCCCGGACTACAGTACTATCGCCAATCCCCTGACTGACCTGACTAAAAAGAACCTCCCCAAACAGGTCCTGTGGTCTCCAGCTTGTGAAGCCGCGTTTCAGGCACTGAAGCAGGCTCTTGTGAATGCCCCTGTCTTGGCTGCCCCAGTCCCTAACAAACGTTTTCTCATTCATACAGATGCTTCCATGTATGGACTGGGGGCTGTGCTGAGCCAAGTCGGGGAGGATGGAGGAGAGCACCCTGTCGCATACCTGAGCAGAAAGTTGTTACCTCGGGAAGTAAGTTATGCGGCAGTAGAGAAGGAATGTTTAGCCCTGGTCTGGGCACTGAAGAAGTTGAACCCTTATCTATGTGGACAGGAATTCTCTCTCATAATGGACCACAATCCCTTAGTCTGGCTTAACCGGGTCTCAGGAGACAATGGCAGATTGCTGCGGTGTAGTTTAGCCCTCCAACCCTATAACTTCACCATCAGATACCGGCCCAGTAAGCTAAACGGGAATGCAGATGGATTATCCTGGCAAACTGACATGCCTACCACCTCCTAGTCCGGTCATCCCCAAGTTGACCCGCCAAAGGGTCAAGCCGGGTCTGCCGGAGTGTTCCACCAGGGGGGAGCCATGTGACAGACCCTTCTGTCAGTACTGAAGGAGTTAACTTTGTTCAGCTTTAAGAAGCTATTTTCTAACGACAAGGTTACTAGCCTCAGCTATTGTGTACTGTCATTAAAGTTAGTGATAAACATTCCATTGTTTAATCACCTCCAGAGAGCAGACGCCTAGGTGATAAGAAAAGCCAAGTGTGTCTTGTGTTTAAATTGTTATCAGCTTAAGTAAGGTAATTCTATTGTATCATGTCAAAGGGCGTGTTCCCTCTATCTAATGTACAACACTCTTTCAACCCCCCATCTGGGGTCAGACCTGCATAAATACTGGGCATATGGCCCTTAATAAAGTTCACTTTGTTTTACCTTTAATGTGGAGCCTGGTCTCATGTTTGAGGGGGGAACTGATTGGGGTTGTGAATTGCTGATTCCCTATTCAGGACATTGTTCATCTGGTATTAACGCTTGGTACCCTGTTGGTACCGTAACAAGTTTTATCACCAAAGTATATATAAAAACGTTTAAACATGCCAGCAAACGTTTTATATTGTAAATATAAAAGAGTTTTACCTCAGAAAGTAAGCATGATACCAGTCGCTATTAAATCACTGTATTCAGGCTTACCTTACATAAATTTGGTATCAGCAGCATTTTCTAGCCTTCATTTCATCTTCTAGAAAAATATTAACTGCACATACCTCATAGCAGGATAACCTGCACGCCATTCCCCCGCTGAAGTTATCTCTCTCTTCAGACATGTGTGAGAACAGCAATGGATCTTAGTTACAACCTGCTAAGATCATAGAAATCCCAGGCAGATTCTTCTTTTTTCCTGCCTGGAACAAAATAGCACAACTCCGGTACTATTTAAAAATAATAAACTCTTGATTGAAGCAAAATAACAGCTACATTTCACCACTTATCTTTTACTACCTCCATGCTTGTTGAGAGTTGCAAGAGAATGACTGGATATGGTAGTGAGGGGAGGAGCTATATAGACAGCTCTGCTGTGGGTGTCCTCTTGCAACTTCCTTTTGGGAATGAGAATATCCCACAAGTAATGGATGATCCGTGGACTGGATACACCTTACAAGAGAAAACTTTTATTGGAACAACATGTGAGCAACGTTTCGAGGTGTTAACCTCTTAATCATGCTCATGAGCATGATTAAGAGGTTAACACCTCAAAACTTCGCTGACATGTTGTTCCAATAAAAGTTTTTCAGAAGATACTAAGTGCTGATGGCTATTTGTTACACATACATTAACTAGCGCTGTTTAGCTGTGAAAAACTGTCAAAATGCAGAGATAAGAGGTGGCCTTCAAGGACTTAGATATTAGCATATGAGCCTACCTAGGTTTAGTTTTCAACAAAGAATACCAAGCGAACAAAGCAATTTTGATGCTAAAAGTAAACTGGAAAGCTGTTTAAATTGCGTGCCCTATCTGAATCATGAAAGTTTAATTTTGAGTAGACTGTCCCTTTAAATAGTATATGTGCAGTATATATGTATTATTATTTTTTTTGCAGCTAAAGTTGATAAAATTGAGAATGAACTGGCTGTGTTGTCATGTCCTGTTATGAATTGTATGATACTATAGTACTGTTTATTCTCCACACAGCTCACTATTTCCCCACACTCTCTAACCAGCTGTAGTAAATGTATAGAGGCACCTTCTCGGTTACCAGACACCACTGGCTGTGGCAGTATTAGCTGTGCACAGTATATTGTGTACACCATAGAAAGCAGCAGTTTAGCATAAATAAGGCAACTTATCAGGTAAAGTTAGTGTTGGCAGCTAAGACAACATGTCAGGGAGCTGCGTAAGTACGTTTCAGCTGCCCTCGCTGCACAGGCTAGTTTGTTGCCATGGTAACATCCAGGAATTCAAATCAATTTCAGAACAAGTCTATCAGGGCAGGGACGCAGCGTCTGCTTTATTTTTTATGTCGTTACACTTTATATCTGCTAATGTAAACAGAAAACTCTTCCATATTTGCTGTGGGCAGTGTACTCTGCACAGCTAGTTTATTATTTATTTATAAAGCGCCAACAAATTCCGCAGCGCTGTCCATGGGTACAAAAGATAAAAGTACAACAATGATACAATATTTTCAAGACACAGGATGAAAATTATCAAACAAATACAGGAGGGATTAAGGGCCCTATTCCTAGGGGAACTTACACTCTAGTTCTATTACAACAAGTGGTAGTTAAATAGGTGACTTTATACATTTAATACAGCGGGTTAGGGAGCGTAGGAAAATAGATAGATACTATAGTATCATATATCTCACAACAGGAAATAACAACACAGGCACGTTCACTCTCAAGTTTAACAACGTTGGCTGAAGTTAATCTTTTTTCAAATATCGTACTTTGTTTTCTGACTCTAGTCGCCCTTTAAAATGATCTAATCTTCCTTTTCTGAGGTGTTGTGTAGGGGCTGACTCATTACGGTATGCAAAGCTTTGTACTACGCTACCGTGATCGCCATCTTGTTTCTGTACAGTAATCAGGAGCCAATAAACCAGCACAGAGTATCTGGTACCAGATTATTGAGGGATATTTGTTTCATTATAATTATGGAGGGGTATTAGGGCTGTGCACATTGTGTCATCTGGGTAAAATCTCAGTTGGGTGAAGTGTGTCAGGCTATGCAGAGACAAGCGTACTACTACTACAGACATGAAACCCAAACTTTCTCCTTCATGATTCAGACAGAACATGGGATTTTAAACAACTTTCCAATTTGCTTCCATTATCTAAATTGCTTCATTCTCTTGGTATCCTTAGTTGAGAAACATATCTAGGTAGTCTCAGGAGCATTGGTGGCTGCGCAAAACTGCCTCTTCTCATTGGGTCACAAGATGTTTTCAGATAGCTCCGAGTACTTCATAGCTGCTCCTTCAAAAAAGGACACCAAGAGAATGAAGCAAATTAGATAAAAGAAGTCAATTGGAAAGTTGTTTAAAATCGCATGCTCTATTTGAATCGTTAAAAGAAAAATGTTGTTTCCTGTCCCTTTAATCACATTGCTTTTTTCCCCCTAGGCTCTAGTGGACAGCAGTGCTCTTCGGATGGTGAACCTTGTGGGACAGTGGGAATCGCATCGTGTGCGACTGCTGGAGGATTACAGGCAGATGCGCCAAGCCCATCAGGAGCAGGAGGTACAGTATGCCACGCCAGGGTGAGGGTTTCGAAACCTTTACTACTCTACAAACGGTATCTTCTAGCTTAAGACAACGGTACACAGAAATGATGCTACTCTTATTCATATATGGTCAATTTAATTGTTTTTAAAGGGGCAGTAAAGTCATAATTAGATATTTATGTTTTAGACAGAGCATACAATTTTAAACAACTTTCCAATTTACTTCTATTATTTAATTTGCTTCCTTCTCTTGTTATCCTTTGCTGAAAGGTTTATCTAGGAAAGCTCAGGCGCAGCAAAGAACCTAGGTTTTCGCTGCTGATTGGTGGCTGCATATATATACTGAATGTCTTTGGCTTACCTATGTGTTCAGTTAGAAACCAGTAGTGCATCGCTGCTCCTTCAACAAATGATACCAAGAGAATTAAACAAATTTAAAAAAATGTTTGAAATTGTATGTTCTACCTAAATCATGAAATAAAATTTTTGGGGTTCATGTCCCTTTAAATAGTACCATCTCTGCTGCACTGGAGTCACCTAATTTCTAGTAGTGGGCTTAGAGAATGGATCAGTTTCTGTCACTTTATTTTCTCTAACTTGTCCTCTGTCTATAATTAGTCCTATTAAATTGTTTATTACACATCACTTTACGACCCAAGGGATCCCACAAGCCTCAGCGGCTGATAAATAAGGAAGTGTTACTGAGGCTCAGTGGTATAAGTAATAATCTGAATATTATATTCTGTTTACTTGAGTAGCTAGTTCCTCATTTATCTATAACCTGAGGGACACAGTGCTTATTGGCCCCATGGGAAAACCGTGAGCGCTGGGGCCATCTATAAGAGCGCCGCTGGGTGCGCCGTACACGTCTAACTAGGAAATCGCAGTTGTGCGCCCTAGAGCTGGCTTATCCAGGCAGTGTTGTAGCAGCCATAGCACAGATGGGCTTAAAGGGATATGAAACATTATGAGATTGTAATATAAAATGTTTAATTATGTGCAGCTAAAAAAAATGTTGTCCTCTTTTCCTGTAATTTAACTCTGAACTTTGTTGGCTTTCTAAATGCCCATCATTTCTATAACGTTATGGGCACCCACCGCCATGTTTTAAATGGATATGAAACCCAAAGATTTTCTTTTGCGAATCAGAACACGGCATTTAAAAAAAGTGTCTGATTGAGGGATGCAAAAGAGATCCCATCTTCTTCTAAAATGTAACCCAATACGTGTTTGTCCATCTAAACACCATGCGTGTGTGCTCAGTTATGTACATTTTATGTTATTCTAAAAAAAAACCCAATTCACTTCTATCAAATTGGCTTCGTTCCATGATGTTTTATCTTGAAGAGATACCTAGGTAGGCATCTAGATTCTAGAACACGACACTATAAGGTAGGAAATAGTGCTCTTGCAAATGGATAACATTCTTGCAAAACTGCTGCCATATAGGGCTCCAGAAATGGGTTCCGGCTCCTAAGCTTACGGCTCTGCTTTTCAACAAAAGATACCAAGAGAACAAATAAAAATGTATAATAGAAGTAAATTAGAAAACTGTTTAAAATCGCACGCATGAAAGAAAAGTTTTGGGTTTCATATCCCTTTAACTTAAGTTTCCCCTTATCTGTTTCCTCTGCTGAAAACGATTAGTGGCAGAAACAAAAGCCAATACAAGAGACTGTGCAAACAAGGCTGTATGGAAAATCTGATGATCTAAAGGGGATTCCATGCAGCCTTGTTTGCGTAAACAGAGATAAATAGAAAGCTAGGTCAAATATACCTTTTTTATAAAAAAATAAACTATTTTATAGAAACTAAACCTTTACACTTATTTTTTCAATATTTAAAGGGATAGTAAACCCAAAAATGTTATTTTATGATTCAGATAGAGCATAAAATGCAATTTACTTCTGTTATCAAATTTGCTTCATTCTCTTGTTATCCATTGCTGAAGGAACAGCACGGCACTACTGACAGGAAGCTGAACACATCTAGTCAGCCAATCACAAGAGACAAGTTTGTGCAGGCCAATTAGCAGCAGCTCCCACTGGTGTATGATATGTGCGTATTCTTTTTCAACAATGGATACTGAGAGAACGATGCACATTTAAAACTAGAAGTGAATTTAAAAGGGTCTTAAAATGACCGGCTCTATCTAAATCATGCAAGTTAAATTTTGACTTTCCTATCCCTTTAAATAATACAATTGTAAAAAAAATCTACATATTATTCTAAGGCTAATGTTTGCTTTGAACATTATCTTTGCATTATGTCTAGCTTGTATTTACTGTTTAAGATCCCTTTAACTACTAGTTTTGTTGTCCTACAGAAATCTTAGTGACAAGCATTTGGCCAGGTGTTTTGCTTGCACATTAAAGGGACATATAAAATGCTCTAATATACGTTTTGTTTTTGAAAGATTTAACCTCTTTCTGCGCCAGAGCATCTTAAAAGGATATGAAAAATGTAGCCACCAATCAGCAAGTGCTACCCAGGCCCTAAACCAAAAATGGGCCGACTCCTAAACATTCCTACTTTTCAAATAAAGATACCAAGAGAACGAAGAAAAATTGATTATAGGAGTAAATTAGAAAGTTGCTTAACATTGCTGCACATCTGAATTCTGAAAGAAATAAAAGTGGGTTTCATATTCCTTTAACAGCACATCTGGTACAGAATACAAAGGGGTGTATACGAAAATAGATTTAAGGTACTATCCCTGCTAACTTCGCTCTCCCTATCATACTCTCCCTATCATACTTTCCCTATCCAGCGAGCTGCATTACTTTCTATGGGAGACACCTTGCAACTTGCAGGAACAGACCCTTTTTAGATATTTCCCTGAGGGCCGTCCCTGCTTGTCAGCATGGTTTTTTTGTTTACGTCTGGCCTGGTGAAATACTGATCAGGCCCTAATTGTGTTTATCCCCTCTTTACACAATTATTCGCACAATAATAAATGGCATTATTATGTTCTGTCATCTACACATTGTTCTCCCAGACCTGCGGTTCAGCTTTACATCCCAAGTACTTGTCACAATGATCACAGGGATTTTTTTGCCCTAGCCACAGTCCTAGTCTGTGTGTCACTAGAACCATGCAGTGATTTAAAATGCGAGAACGCACTCACTTATACATTTTACAGATATCATCAGCACAATAGTTCTGTATGTCTAGTTAATCGTTTCTGTAGGTCAGCAACTCCTTTTATACCAGACAGATTGATTGTTAAAAATACAGTGTGATAATACAGTGTCACTTTCTCAAAGTGAATATAACAAGAAACAGATTGTGTAAAAAACAGCAAATAGCTGACTTGTTTTCTTGCAAAATAAGCACAAATCTCAGTGTAGTTCCTGCCCCCCGTGTGATAAGAGCAGAGAATTTCCCAAACCTACGTTTTCAACTGTCAGTTCTGGGCATCAGCGAATCTGACTTCCTGTTATCTAGTCCAAGGTTCTTCAAACTTTTTTTCCCCAAAGTCCCAGTGCAATTAAACCACATATCTTCGCAACCCTTTTTTTATGCTTGGTCTGAAAATTTCTGAAGTAATATACAAAAAGATAGCTGCAATTTTTATCAAAGTGACTAAACTGTGTGCCTACTTTATTCCTAATTGTAGTCAAACTTAAAAGTGTTGCACAATGTAATAACTCACACACACACTCATACATCACACACTCTAATATTACACATACACTCACCACACTCAATCTCATATAACTCCCCCACACACACACTCGTACAACACACACTCTAATATTACACATACACTCACCACACTCAATCTCATATAACTCCCCCACACACACACACACTCATACATCACACACTCTAATATTACATATACACTCACCACACTCAATCTCATATAACTCCCCCACACACACTCTCGTACAACACACACTTTTATATTTCACATAAATACACACGCACACACATTCAATAACACACACACACACTCGTACAACACACACTTTTATATTTCACAGAAATACACACGCACACACATTCAATAACACACACACACACACTCGTACAACACACACTTTTATATTTCACAGAAATACACACGCACACACATTCAATAACACACACACACATACTCGTACAACACACACTTTTATATTTCACAGAAATACACACGCACACACATTCAATAACACACACACACATACTCGTACAACACACACTTTTATATTTCACATAAATACACACGCACACACATTCAATAACACACACACCACACACTCATACAATACACACACTATATACACTCATACAACACACACACACCCACTGCTACAACACACACATATTCCACACATACACCCATATTTCACATAAACACACACTCAAATTTCACATAAACACACACACACACACACTCTCAAATTGCGCACACACAAATTTTCATATTACGCACACATACACTCTCCTACAACACACACAAGTCGCGAACCAGTAAACATTGTGTTGCGACCGTAATGGGTCCCGACCCGAAGTTTGAAGAACCCTGATCTAGTCTATTCACTAGCCTAGACATTTTATGACAGGCTAAGATAAAGCTTCCTGCAAAGGCCTCCGCTTTCATGTAGGGCTGTTACAGGAAGCACAAATGTAGTGTACAAATGTAAAAGGGAAAATCCATTTAAATAGATGAATAATACATATTACAATTATTTCTTATAAGTGTTAACTGCTTAGTGCTTTTTTATTACAACAATTAAACATTTAAAGGGCAGTATACACCAATTTTCATTTAACTGCATGTAATAGACACTACTATAAAGAATAATATGCACAGATACGGATCTATAAATCCAGTATAAAACCGTTTTAAAACTTACTTATAAGTTCCCAGTTTAGCTCTGTTAAAAGATTAGCTGGAACACTCACTGCAAGTGGGAAATAGCAGACACTCTCCCCTCCCTCCCCCTTCCTCTGCATATGAAAAGACCCTTTGCACAAACAGGAGCAAGCTGGAGTAGGTATACGTCAGTATTCTAAAACTTTGGGGCTTGGTTAGGAGTCTGAAAATCAGAGCAATATTATTTAAAAATAAGCAAAACTATACATTAAAAAAAAAAAAAAAAGCTGAATGGGCTATATAAATGGATCATCTACAAAACATTTATGCAAAGAAAAATCTAGTGTACAATGTTCCTTTAAGGAGCTCAGACGCAGTATTTTGTTTTACTGAGTATACTACCTGTGGGTGGCAACACTCAGACAAGCACCTGCTTGGAGTTTTACAATCCCCCCTGCTTGTGTGATTTGTTACTGTCTGGTGTAGAACTCAGGTAGCACATGAGGTTTATACACCACTGTATTAATTGATTCCTGCATCTTATCCTCTCTGCCCATGCAGAAGTGGCAGAGATCAATCAAACTGAACTTACTGATTCTGAGTAATTGACACGCACAGGGCTCTTGTGCAATGATACATTTTGCCATGTGATGCTGCATTGTACATTAGATTTTTCTTTGCATAAATGTTTTGTAGACGATCCAGCACCAATCAGCAGCTAACTCCCACTAGTGTAGGATATGTGCATATTATTTTTCAACAAGGGATACCAAGAGAACAAAGCACATTTGAAAATAGAAGTGAATTTAAAAGTGTCTCAAAACTACATACTCTATCTGAATCATGCAAATTTAATTTTGCCTTTCCTATCCCTTTAAGTTGTACAGTTTTAAAGCAGATCAGAAAAAAGGTTAGGTAGATATTTAAAGTTTTTGTTGACACCATTTTTTTTTGTACTTAGGATGAGTCTTCCCGTTGGATGAGAGATTTTAAAGATTTGTATGAAAAGATCAGAACATCAGCCGATGAAGCGAAACGCAAGGAAGAGCTGTACAAGCAGCTGGTGAGAATACTATATCAGGCCCTATCTGATCGTGCAAGTTATTCGTAATTATTATTCGTCTTCCCCTTGTATTAACCAAAGTCTTGCACAGTGACAGACATTGTAAGTGAAATCTTAAATTTATAGCCAAAATATTGCTCATAAAAGTACATTTTGGCAATAACATTTTTGATAACGGTAAATTAATTTGACGCTGTTTCTGCACCTCTGCATGTAATTGATCCTGATTAGGATATTTCGTTTCAAAAGTAAATGTTTGTGTTATCTGTGATTTCATCTCACTCGTATGCCTTGCTTGGTAACGTCCATTTAAAGGCACAGTATACTGTACAATTGTTTTTCCTTAATGTATTTCCAATGATTTATATCAGCTGCAGAGTATAAAAAGTATGAGAAATTGCATTTTCAGGTTTATTTGTGTATATGAAATGGCTGGTTTTGTGCTTTTAAACCACAGCCTATTATAATGAGTTGAGCTTGCAGGTAAAATGAGATCTCATTACTTTATCACATTGTGTACATAAACCTGCTTCTTTATCTTATATCTGTCTGTAAACCAAAGGACAATACTTAGAGAGAACAATGGAAACTAACATTTTATTACTTATCTCTTCTACACCCCACTGAGAGTGTAACTTTTGTTTGCTGGCTGTGTTTACATAGCTTGTCGTTAACCTATACTTAACTATACAAACGTTCAGTATTGGTAGGGATACCACATGCTAAATCGGCTATTTCAAATGCCAAAATAAGGATAAAAGATCTACTTGTAAACAATTCAATACACCCCAGCAGGTAAAATGGATCATTGGGAACAAATTAAAGGGGAGACAATTTTTGAGTAAACTGTCCCTTTAAGCACCATATGGCCTCCTGCTACTGTATCATGGTTAGCTCTGTCTTCCACAGGTATCGGAATATGAATCTCTTCCCCGTGAGGTATCAAGAGCAGCTTACACCCAGCGCATACTGGAGATAGTCAGCAACATTAAGAAGCAGAAGGAAGAGATAACTAAGGTTTTAGATGGGAGGGGGTGATCTTGTAGAATTAAAATGCCATATAATAAAAATCCCATCTGACACAATTGTATTATTCCTCTGCTCAGATCCTATCGGACACTAAGGATTTGCAGAAAGAAATAAACAATCTTACAGGCAAGGTGGACCGGACATTTGTGGTGACGGACGAGTTGATATTTAAGGTAGGCCTAGAGCCAGTGTTTCCCACACTTCCTCCTTTGCCTTCTCCTATGAGGACTAAATAAACTTGTTTTCTGCACAGGATGCCAAAAAGGATGAGCCGGTCAGGAAGGCGTACAAATATCTGGCGGCACTTCATGAGGTGAGGCTATGGCCACTGACTTCATTCTAAAGACTGTTTATAGCTTACATATAAAATCCACTTCACTAACTGTTGCTGCACCTTCCCTATCAGAACTGCGGCCAACTAATCCAGACCATTGAAGACACAGGAACGATCCTCCGAGAAATCCGCGATCTGGAGGAGCAGGTATGCTGAGGCGCTGTCTTACTTTGTTCCATATAAAGAAATAGTGATAATTTAGCCTGCTGCTGCCTATGTCCTTAAAGGTACCCAAAAAACAATTTTTTTCATGATTCAGATACAGTTTTAAACTACTTTCCAATGTACTTTTTATTATAAAAATTTGCTTCATTTTCTTGGTATCCTTTGTTGAAGGAACAGCAATGCATTACTAGGCGCTAGCTGAGCACACAGGATGAGCCAATGGTAAGATTTGTATATGTGCAGCCACTAATTAGCTGCTAGCTCCCAGTAGTGCATTGCTGCTCCTTCAACAAAGGATACTAAGAAAATGAAGCAAATTTGATAATAGAAGTAAATTGGAAAGTTGGTTAAAATTGTATGTTCTATCTCAATTATGAAAGTTTAATTTTGACTTTACTGTCTCTTTAATTCTCACAAAGTCCTTTTCCCATAGAGAAGGCACTCATTTTGGGCAATCTGAGCGAGACATGGTACATATTTGTACCGGAGATGCTTGTTCTTGCACAAATTCTAGTTCCTGCAGTTTTACAGTGAAAAAGTGTTTACAATTTTATTAACTGTATTTCATATCTGCATTGTCATTATTAGTGGACGCTTGTCCCCAAACAATACACGTGTAAGTAGCCCTATACTGGATTAGTAACACTAGTGCGGAACAAAATGACATTTTACAACATGTTACACAAATGATGCCCTTTTGTGCAGAACCAGATAGGAGTCTGTATAGGTCACTCATGGTTTTTACTGAAATTACAATAATGTGTTTTGTATCAGCCTTTGGGGGCTTAGCCCTCATTATGTTTTGTAATATTTTTTCTGCTTTACCCAACTGGTGTTATTTATTATATACATATTTATTATAATTTGCTGTAGCTTTATAACCTTTCATGGTATTCTAGAATAGATTCTGATACAATTGGTGACAAATTGCGCCATCCCTCAGTATGTTCCACAAAGGGTGTTTTTGTAGAAGTAGTGTCTCACAAATTGTATATACACATAGTACTTTGTTAGACACGGACACACATACACACATATATATATACAGTATATATACCATCAACCATCAGTCTACTCATCAGTACAGTTAGGTGGGTGGGGGGAGCACTAATCCTAAACTCACAAGTTTCAGCAGGATGGCGCTGTTCTGACAAAGGTTGGTGGCAGGAGACTGTGCCACACCCAGCGCAATTTTAGAATCATTGTATTAATTACGTTACGTCCCCAGGACACATCTGGGTGGGATGCTGTGCTGAGAAGAACATGCTGTATATTTTTAGCTACAGTGTTTTTTTGTATTTCTTTACTGGGTCCAGTTTTGCGAATATTTCAGAAGCAGCACTGGAAAACAATGTTTTATATGATGGTAGAAACCAGAATATGCAGCAAAACAATGGCAGCCTGGTTGTATATTTTCAGTATTTGTATTAACCCCTTCATGCCAGTACTATAGTGTTAACATCTGAACAAAGTTCAAAGGAACATGAAACGCATTTCTTTCTTTCATGATTCAGATTGAGCATACAATTTTAACCTTTTAAGTGAGTGTGACAACACGTGGTTGTCATCCACACAATGGGCTCCATTAATTAAAGGTCGGGCGGACATGACTCGCTACTGTGAATCATGTCTGTCGGACCTCGCTCCGAGCGGACAGCATACACTGACCAAATTTAACTTTGCACAAGCATAGCACAAGTAATGCTTGTGCAATGCCACCCCCTGCTCATGGGCAGCCAATCGGCTGCTAGAAGGGTCTATCAATCATCCCAATCGGATGATTTCAATACGCCAGTCTTTAGGTGACGGACAGGTTAAGCAGCGGCCCCTTTGTGTAGATCAGAGTTACATAACTATACCGAAAGCCTCTTTGTTTATGTGGATAACCGCTTCTTTTTACTATAAAGTTTAGGGTGGAAAAAACACACATACCATTGATTTTAATGTCGTTTCTTCAAACTTCAATTAAAAAATGCATTTTTTTCACACTTATTTTTGCAGGTTTCTTACACAACATGATAGATACATAAAATAATGGTATCATTGGAATCTGCTAGGTCTCCAGAAAAAAAAGATATATAATACTGTATGTGTGGGTTCCTACAGTAGGGCCTAAATATAAGTAGCGTCTAAAAACAGCTTAGCTCAGGGGTGGAAATTGCTTAGCATTTAAAGGGTTAAACAACCTTTCAATTTACTTCTGTTATCAAATTTGCTTCACTTTGGGTGAGCCAATGATGACAAAAGGCATATATGTGCAGCCACCAATCAGCAGATAACTCCCAGTAGTAAATAAAATGGTATAGCTGAGGAGCCCTACAGAGGTGCGCTTGTAAATGAAGTGTCCAGAGATGTTCAAAAGTTAAGCTGAAAAAAGAGGAATATCAGGTGAACGGCAGCACTCCTAAATAAGATGGTCACGACAAAATCCTGCAGAGAGAGAAAGAGAGGCGCCACATAGGACAATATTGTCTGCACAGAGTACACAAACAGACCAAGCAGATGGCTACTCACATAAGAGAAGGCACAAGCGGTGCCAAACACAACAGGCCGGGACTTCTAAGTCGCCCGACAGACTAACTTCCAGCTAGCAGGGACTGATCACGTGATGGTGTCTCACCGCTCGAAGGCCTCAGAGGCGTCCTCGATGCCTGCGCCAATCAACTGGAACGGCTGGAGGGTGTGTGAAAAAGGGTACTCGTCCTCCGTGTCTCAGCAAAAGGATTACACACTACGATAACCATCAACACCAAAAGTAGAATACTCCGCAGAGCAAGGATAATTTAAAAAATAAAAATTTTATTAAAAACACACACACACACATATATATATATATATATATATATATATATATATATATATATATTTGAGCGGTGAGACACCATCACGTGATCAGCCCCTGCTAGCTGGAAGTTAGTCTGTCGGGCGACTTAGAGGTCCCGGCCTGTTGTGTTTGGCACCGCTTGTGCCTTCTCTTATGTGAGTAGGCATCTGTTTGGTCTGTTTGTGCAGACAATATTGTCCTATGTGGCACCTGTCTTTCTGTCTCTACAGGACTTTGTCGTAACTCCCAGTAGTGCATTGCTGCCCCCTGAGCCTACCTGGGTATGCTTTTGAAAAAAGGATACCAAGAGAATAAAGCAAATTAGATCATAGCAGCAAATTGAAAACGTGTTTAAAATTGCATGTTCTATCTAAATTAAGAAAGAAAATCTTGGGGTAACCTGGGAGTGGCAGGTAAAGCTGTGAGCTTTCTACTTATCACAAATAGAGAGAAGCTGAAAGAGGAGAATGTGCACTCAGTGTAGCCCAAAGTTCACTATAGGCCTGATTTTCAAAAAAGTCTCCAGCATGGAGATAAATCGGCTTACGTTACCGAGCACTATAGTGTAATGAAAATGTCTCTCACTCACATAAAGAATATTAGAGAACTCTCCTTTATAAGATACAAACTTCCCACGGTAAAAATTGATGATTGTAAATTTAATTATATTGTACGTCATTCACTGACATTTTGTAATTTAATATATGTGTCTTCTGAGATATAACGTATCACTGTAACATCGTTTGAGATATCAAACATTACATTACAGTGGTTCAATGTTTTTTTTTCCAAAGGTTCTTTGAAAAATTAAAAAAGTATAAATTGCAATTTAAAACAATTCCTGATAAGGCATCTTATAGGATCTCGCCAGACCAGAGATCTTTAGAGAATCAGTCCCTTATGAGGATACATTGCTTTCTAATACACAGTGTAAGGTAATGTGCAATTACCAACACCTGTGTGTTACATCACCTAATTCATGGGGGCCGGTTTAACATTGTGCGCTGTAGCGGATCATGTCGCCGCACATCGATAAATTCCGACAGCAGACTAGTGCATTGCCGCCCCCTGCACATTCAGCCAATCGGCCGCTAGCGGGGGTGTCAATCATCCCGATCGTATCTGATCGGGATGATTGCTGTCTGCCACCTCAGAGGTGGCGTAAAAGTTAAAGGGACAGTCAACACCAGAATTTTTGTTGTTTAAAAAGAAAGATAATCCCTTTATTACCCATTCCCCAGTGTTGCGCCACCAACACATTTATAGAAATACACCTTTTACCTCTGTGATTACCTTGTTTCTAAGCCTCTGCGAACTGCCCCCTTGTTTTAGTTCTTTTGACAGGCTTGCATTTTAGCCAATCAGTGCTCACTCCAGGGTAACTTCATGTGCATGAGCTCAATGTTATCTATATGAAACACATGAACTAATGGCCTCTAGTGGTCAAAATGCATTCAGATTAGAGGCAGTTTTCAAGGTCTAAGAAATTAGCATATGAACCTCCTAGGTTTAGCTTTCATCTAAGAATACCAGGAGAACAAAGCAAAATTGGTGTTAAAATTAAATTGGAAAGTTGTTTAAAATTGCATTCCCTATTGAAATCATGAGTTTTTTTGGGACTTGACTGTCCCTTTAACTTATGTTTCTGGCGAGCCTGAAGGGTCGCACGGAAAATAAATCGGCCCCATGGTTTAAACACTCTCCTTTATTATAGGCAAATACCCATACCAAAAACTTTATCTGAATTTCTTTCATTTCTATGTGTTAGCACAAATATTTAGGGGGTATATATTGCTGTCCTATCAAAGGCTATACCGCAGCATTCCTTGGTCAGAATATGTCACCTTCTGACATTCATTAAGTTTTTGTTCTTAAAGGGCCATGATACCCACATTTTTTCTTTCATGATTTAGAAAGAGAATGCATTTTTAAACATCTTTCTAATTTACTTCTATTATCTAATTTGTTTTATTCTCTTGATATTCTTTGCTGAAAAGCATATCTAGATATGCTCAGTAGCTGCTGATTGGTTGCTGCACATAGAAGCCTCATGTGATTGGCTCACCCATGTGCATTGCTTTTTCTTCAAATAAGGATATCTAAAAAATGAAGCAAAATAAATAATAGAAATAAATTGTAATGTTATTTAAATTTGTATGTTCTATCTGAATCATGAAAGAAAGATTTTGGGTTTAGTGGCCCTTTAATAGGTTCTCATTTATACAAATAATATATACAGTATCTCCCCAAGGTGTGTGGAGACGCCATAAAAAGTGTCTGTTCTGAGCCTATGGGTTAACCCCATCTTTTCCTTGCAGATAGAGACTGAGACAGCTAAGAAGACATTGAGCAATCTGCAAAAAATTCTAGAAGATTACAAGGCCATTAAGCAGGAGAACGCTCTACTGTTGAGTCAGATCAGAGAGAATTAGGGGCTTGTCACCCTAAGCTCAGTTTGTATACTGTCTGCCTTATATACAAGTCATAACATGGAAATTCCACCCATCTTATACTCATCTACCCTCTTCTTTCCCCTCACAAAATGTACTATAATATTACCAGCTAACTAAATAAAAGACATCTTGGCACATACATTTGTCTTTTGTTTTATTGTGAATTAATTAAAAAATGAAATTAAATCTAAGCTCATTTGAATGATTTGCAGAGGACAACACAATATATGAAATAGTAAAAATATGTTGTGACACGTGGGTACGTGCAAGGCCTGGAGCTGGTTACTGAGAGCAAATCATTATACAGAAGTTCATGGTACCATTTATTTGTGTCAGTTCAGTCCTGTTTAGGACCTACCGTGTCTGCATCACCTGAACGAAATGTCACGTGTGAAGGTGATTTACAGATTTATTAGCTATAGTCATATACAGCCTACCAGCTAGTATATGAATTGAATTTCAAGGGACATTAAACACTTTGAGATAGTAATATTAAGTTATAAATCTTATATATAAAAAATACTCTGCAATATACTTATTTTGTCCCCTTTTCCTGTAATTCCATTCTGAAATTGTTAGCTTTTCAGTTCCTGTTAGAAATGGAAGTGCAGAACACTGTTATATTCCACACAGCCATTGGCTGCACACTCTAGTGACCTATTTATAACTGTCCCTAATTGGCCACAGCAGAGAAGGTAACCTAAGTTACAACATGGCAGCTCCCATTGTTTTATAGACACTAAAACTTTAACCCCTGTGAGTCTAATCTTAAACCTCAGACTGATTCAGATTTACAGGGATTATTTGTAACCCTTACAATTGAGTGGAACCCAGACTGTCTGCCAAGCACAAGAGGCCAGTTAGCCCTGCACTGAGAGGGATCCAAATTGCCTGTAAAGCCCAGGTGGTCAGTCAACTGGAGGCTGTCGAGATCCAGCTTGTTCAATTAGCACTTACCCATAGTGCTTTATTCATTGTGAGTATCCTTTTGGGAATTTTTATTCTGATCAATATATGTTTTGAAACTTTCTGCACCATAAAGCGCTTCTTTTAATTCCAGATAGTCCTTTGCCAGACCAAGAAGCATAAGGATGAGCTGACTCATGGCGTTTATTTTCACACAGCACACATCTGTTGGACTTTTAAGACTTTGTTCACCAATTTTTAGTTATCGTTTTCACAAGTTTTAGTTCATTTTATATTTTGTTATTGGTTTTATGTCCTGTAATAGGTGAAGTATATGGCCTGCCTAGTCTAATAGCACCCTAGATTCATTTTCAAACAATATTTTATGGTTTAAAGCGTCCCCTTAAGACACATGTGATCTTTACAGATTTGGACTTTTACTTTTGAGAATAAACATTATTAAGTTTAAGATGTGTAAATAAGGTCCTAAGCCTACACATCCATGAATGGCTATACACATACTACTTCAAAATATTTTAAAGTTATCTGTCAAAGAAAACAAAACGCACGTTGGTTATAAAATCCAAGTCACAGATTGCATAGGGGAATAGTGTTAAAGAACAGTAAGATATTTTGGTGCTCACTAACACACTAAATGCTAGTTTTAACTAAACTATGTACTCATGCCCTCTTTTGTAGACTATTTAAAGTGAAGGTCCATTTTGATGAATTAGTGCCCGTTTTTTAATAAACCTATTAAAAACTAGGGCACTTTAATTCATCAAAATTGACATTTCACTGTTTTCTTCAAACACTTACCTTTTTAATCCTGAATGCCGCACCAGCAATTCCCCCGCAGACGTCAGAGATGACGAATCAGGCTTCCTCCAATCGCAGCTTCCCCACCGGGGGAATCTTGGCCTGATGCAACGCTGTGATTGGAGGAAGCCGGATTCGTCATTTTGGACCCGTGAAGACAGCTTGCAACTGGCGGAGGAAGTGCTGGAGTAGCTGCCAGGATTAAAAGGTAATTTTTTGAAGAAAACAGTGAAATGTCAATTTTAATGAATTAAAGTGCCCTTGTTTTTAATAGGTTTATTAAAAACCGGGCACTAATTCATCAATTTAACAAATCTACAGTACCTTGGAAAGTAAATATTTACATTTTAATTGTGATCAACTTTCTAAACTTTCTTCCAGTCCATTTCTTTAATCAAAATTGTTCCTTATGAAGTCACTATTGTCAAACTCTCTACTTCCTTCAAGAAACCGATTATCAAGATACTGTTGTTTATCAAATAAAACCATAGGGACTCCGGTGTATTTTGTTTTTATGAACACAGAACAATATTAACCTTCTATTTAGTGTTTGCCAGTTATGTTGTGCCTGAGGGGCTTGGAAAATTAAAACAATGGGTTAGAGCATTACAAGGCTAAGACCAATTGAGCGAATTCTTTAGGGACCACTTGTTGTTTTGCTGCTGTAACTGCCACTTACTAATTTCTCATGTGTATGGGAGAACATATTAACAGGTCAGTCTTATGGTCAGATTGGATAAAACCACTCTCTGACTCGCTCCACTACATAGGAGTGATATAAAACCTCTGAAATAAGCTGTATTATTGATACCGGAGCCCAGAAACAGACAAAAGAGGCCTAGAGCGGTGGCGCTTCCCCCCTCGATAACTCAAGGTATCTAGCCATAACTGATTACATTGGAAATCCTGCTGGGATCTTACAAATCTCATCCAGGAGACAAGGGGTACACAAGCAATAATAAGAAAACGAAGCCTGCAACAAGGTAAATTTATTGAAAGACAGTTCATACAACGCAGCTAAAATGGCCGCCACAGGGGATATAAAACCTCAAGATAACATCAGCACTCACTGGCTCAGATTTGAGGCATTGTGCCAGAAACTCATCAACAAGGCCCCGCTGGACTTCTTGATGAACCGCTGCCATGCTGTGGGTGCAGAACCTAAATCTCCTGTATCAGATCATTTGCAGAAAGGGCCTTGGCACACAGACCCAACTTCTATAACACCATGTGAACTACCTCACGGCATGGAGCCTCCGGAGTTGCCGGGTAGTCTCCATGTGGCACTACCAAAGAAAAACAAAGTATTGAGCACAGCACTAAAGATCACTGCACCAGTACCGGATGAGCCTACAATAAACGTGGTATTGCGGGAGCTTGTGGGGGGCTTTCGAGAGGTCGCAATTGAAAATTTGACACACCCATCGTCCGTGATTACTGCTGCGCTGGATGCATATGAAGAGATCTGCGTACGAGTGGAGGCCTCGCATAGATGAAATGGTAATACTCACTTTGTGGACATTCATGGCAGGGCACTACGTGATATCACTTCCCAACACCATTCTTCACTGAAGCTTTCCCACAAATTCATACAAAGGGATCATCAAAATCGTATTGAGACTCTTTCCTTCTCACACACTGAACCCTGGGGTTGACAAAGCACCAAGTTTCTGAAACCATGGATCATTATTTTACAGAGACATGGTTAGTTAAAGAGAGACATCCAACTGTACCCCGAATGACTAACTTGTTTTTTTATAGTTTAGTATTTAAGCAATTACTTCCCTACACAATTTTGACAGATAGGGTTTTTTTACTCTGTTATAATTCTAATTGTTATCCTGGAGCCCTAAACCTGGCAGCATTCTGTTATAACTCTAGTTATCACTCCGGAACTATAATTCCAACAACATTTTCCACCACTTTACACTTGATAATGATTGCATGATATGTGCGGTTATATGCTCAATTTTAACACTTTAACATTCAGGCTAAAGGTGACATTAGTACTTCTCTTGTGGCTAGCGGCCGGAGCTGCAGGAGATGGAAACTAAGAGATACCTTTCATAAAGCATATTAATTGAAGTCTCACTAAATGGGAGACTATAATATTAAACCACTCTTGTTTATATTTGACTAGCACTGTTGCCCACGTCCCTAGAATTCCCCTAACATGTCTAAATGTTTCCTTAGGGATCTTCCTTTTACTCTCCACATAGCCAAAAGCCCTTCTATACAGCACTTACACAGTTATCAAACCCTTTATATCTTAGAAGATATAGGTCCCAGCGGGGTGCTATTTATTTAATTTTGTGCATACGACACTGTAAAGATCAGTGATGGCTCCTATTCTAAATATTTCCTAACACTTAAGTTGCATAGTTATGCTTTCCATTTTTGTTTTACACCTATATGTTACTTTAAAAATGAATCCCTACGCGGTTAAACTGACATTTATAGGGATAAAAACAAAATTTATGCTAACCTGATAAATTATTTTCTTTCCTGGCATGGAGAGTCCACTAATCCATTCAATTACTAGTGGGAATTCAACTCCTGGCCACCAGGTGGAGGCAAAGAACACCCCAGCAAGGCTTTAAGTATCCTCCCACTTCCCACAATCCCCAGTCATTCAGCCGAGGAAACCTGGAAAGAGAAGAGGACCCAAAGGGTATAGAGGTGCCTGAAGTTTAGAAATTAACAAAGCCGTCGTAAAAAATAAGGGTGGGTCGTGGACTCTCCATGCCAGGAAAAAAAATTTTTTATCAGGTAAGCATACATTTTTGTTTTCTTTCCAATGGCATGGAGAGTCCACAAATCCATTCAATTACTAGTGGGAACCAATACCCAAGCTAGAGGACACAGAATGGAAGGGAGAGAGAACAAGACAGGCGGACCTAAACAGAAGGTACCACGACTAGAAGAACTTTCCTCCCAAAGAAAGCTTCAGTCGAGACAAAAGTAACAAATTTGTAAAATGTATACAACGAAGACCAAGTGGCCACCTTCCAGATTTGTTCCACAGAAGCTTCATTTTTGAAGGCTCAGAAAGAAGAGACAGCACTAGAGGAATAAGCCTAATTTTCTCAGGTGGCAGTTGTCCAGCTGTCTCATAAGTCAACCCAATAACACTTCTGAACCAGGGAAAAAAATTTAGAAGATGTGACATTCTGGCCTTACCAGAGAAAACAAGAAACAGGGCAAAAGATTACAGAAAATCTTTAGTTGACTGTAGATAAAGTTTAGAACACACACAACATCCAGGTAATGGAACAGGCGTTTCCAGGGCCGCCATCAGGGGGTGACTCCTGTCAGGGGCCCAATGGTCCAGGGGGGCCCCATGAGGCAAGAACTGAAAAAAAAGAAGAAAACATTTTTTTTTTTTTTAATTTTGGCAGCCACCAGTGGGTACTACAGCAGACTGCTAATTGAGCATGGGGAATGTTATTACAAGGAGTAAAGTATTAGCATTTGAGAGGATTTCTGAGTGTGCACTAAACCACTATGCACAGTGTGAGACAGACTTGGCACTTTGTTTGTACAGTGTGTGCCTGAGTCAGACGGCAGATCACTTTCATTTGCAGAGGCGGTAGGACTTACTTAGCAAATGTTTTTTATTTCTTTGTGCAATTTCAGATTGTAACTTCAGTGTGGTAGTAGTTGTATGGTGGGGCCAGGGGTCCATAAAAACAATTTTTTTAGCAGCAGTGTATTTAAGATTATTTGACAATGCTGTAGAAATTCTATATTTAAAACCATGCAGAAATGTTTCCTGCTCAATACACAAATGGTAGGTGCCCTTTTGGCAGATATGCATTTTTTTATTTTTATATATATATACAGGGAGTGCAGAATTATTAGGCAAGTTGTATTTTTGAGGATTAATTTTATTATTGAACAACAACCATGTTCTTAATGAACCCAAAAAACTCATTAATATCAAAGCTAATAGTTTTGGAAGTAGTTTTTAGTTTGTTTTTAGTTATAGCTATTTTAGGGGGATATCTGTGTGTGCAGGTGACTATTACTGTGCATAATTATTAGGCAACTTAACAAAAAACAAATATATACCCATTTCAATTATTTATTTTTACCAGTGAAACCAATATAACATCTCAACATTCACAAATATACATTTCTGACATTCAAAAACAAAACAAAAACAAATCAGTGACCAATATAGCCACCTTTCTTTGCAAGGACACTCAAAAGCCTGCCATCCATGGATTCTGTCAGTGTTTTGATCTGTTCACCATCAACATTGCGTGCAGCAGCAACCACAGCCTCCCAGACACTGTTCAGAGAGGTGTACTGTTTTCCCTCCTTGTAAATCTCACATTTGATGATGGACCACAGGTTCTCAATGGGGTTCAGATCAGGTGAACAAGGAGGCCATGTCATTAGATTTTCTTCTTTTATACCCTTTCTTGCCAGCCACGCTGTGGAGTACTTGGACGCGTGTGATGGAGCATTGTCCTGCATGAAAATCATGTTTTTCTTGAAGGATGCAGACTTCTTCCTGTACCACTGCTTGAAGAAGGTGTCTTCCAGAAACTGGCAGTAGGACTGGGAGTTGAGCTTGACTCCATCCTCAACCCGAAAAGGCCCCACAAGCTCATCTTTGATGATACCAGCCCAAACCAGTACTCCACCGCCACCTTGCTGGCGTCTGAGTCGGACTGGAGCTCTCTGCCCTTTACCAATCCAGCCACGGGCCCATCCATCTGGCCCATCAAGACTCAGTCTCATTTCATCAGTCCATAAAACCTTAGAAAAATCAGTCTTGAGATATTTCTTGGCCCAGTCTTGACGTTTCAGCTTGTGTGTCTTGTTCAGTGGTGGTCGTCTTTCAGCCTTTCTTACCTTGGCCATGTCTCTGAGTATTGCACACCTTGTGCTTTTGGGCACTCCAGTGATGTTGCAGCTCTGAAATATGGCCAAACTGGTGGCAAGTGGCATCTTGGCAGCTGCACGCTTGACTTTTCTCAGTTCATGGGCAGTTATTTTGCGCCTTGGTTTTTCCACACGCTTCTTGCGACCCTGTTGACTATTTTGAATGAAACGCTTGATTGTTCGATGATCACGCTTCAGAAGCTTTGCAATTTTAAGAGTGCTGCATCCCTCTGCAAGATATCTCACTATTTTTGACTTTTCTGAGCCTGTCAAGTCCTTCTTTTGACCCATTTTGCCAAAGGAAAGGAAGTTGCCTAATAATTATGCACACCTGATATAGGGTGTTGATGTCATTAGACCACACCCCTTCTCATTACAGAAATGCACATCACCTAATATGCTTAATTGGTAGTAGGCTTTCGAGCCTATACAGCTTGGAGTAAGACAACATGCATAAAGAGGATGATGTGGTCAAAATACTAATTTGCCTAATAATTCTGCACTCCCTGTATGTATATATATATATATATATATATATATATATATATATTACATTCCAGTTTACTGCCCCTTTATGCATGGACTTTCCAGATGCAAGGAGGCATTTTATCTAAGATGTTTACATCTGCATAAAATGTTATACTCTCAGACTAAGATTGCTCAGTGTTTGAAATGAGACAGGTTAACTTAAAACTGTTCAGTTTACACTACAGCTGACTTAATTTTGAAATACATACCAACAAGCCTAAATCCTGCATTTAACCAGATCTAATGGCATGAGTACCACAGCTTATGGTTCCACCAAGACCATATAGAATACAGCATTTTCAAAATCCATAAGTACAGCTGACAGATGGGAACATTTGTGCACTATATTTGAAGTGGTGCTCTTGGTTGGGGAAAAAACAAACATATGTCAACCTTTTAAAAGTACTTTTCTTCATCTAGCCATCTACCCGGATC
Source organism: Bombina bombina (assembly GCF_027579735.1). Classification (NCBI taxonomy): domain Eukaryota; kingdom Metazoa; phylum Chordata; class Amphibia; order Anura; family Bombinatoridae; genus Bombina; species Bombina bombina. The sequence continues at coordinate 104,365,355 of NC_069510.1, forward strand.
ATTAACGTACAATTTTGAATTCACAGAATTATTTTTGTTTACACATTTACACATATGATTCTTTAAAAAGTGATCTCTTAATTTTTTTATCATGCATGTCACACACTGTTGATTTAGGGGATGCAAGGTGCATAAATGTTTCCTCCTGTAAGTGTTTCTGTGGGTGTCTGTGTTTATGTCTTTGTGCTTTGGTTTGTGTCTTATGAGTGTGTATGTATTTTTTTCTGTGGGTCTCTCTATAAGGGTGGGTGTGTATGTCTTTGTGCATTTTCTGTGGATGTCTGTGAGGGTGTGTACATATGTCTTTGAGCTTTTTCTATGGGTGTCTATGCGAGGGTGTGTGTATTTTTGCCTTTGTGTATTTTCTTTGGATGCCTCTGTGAGGGTGGGTGTGTGTCTGATTTCTGTGGATGTCTCTGTGAGGGTGTGTGTGTGTGTATGTCTGTGTTTTCTGTGGATATCTCTGTGAGGGTGTGTGTTTTCTGTGGGTGTCTCTGTGAGGGTGTGTGTATGTCTTTGTGTGTTTTCTGTGGATGTCTCAGTGAGGATGTGTGTATGTATGTCTGTGTTTTATGTGGTTGTCTCTCTGTGTGTGTACATCTGTGTGTGTTTTATGTGGGTGTCTGTGTGTGTGTGTATGTCTTTGTGTGTTTTCTGAGGCTGCCTCTGTCGGTGTTTCCTTGGGTGTATGTGCAAGTTTGAGTTTGTGTGTGTGTCCATTGTCTGTTCCTTTTTAGGATATTTTGACCTTACTACTGATTATTCACATCTTTCTTCAGACTTTGAGTCTAATGAGACCTTTACGGAAGTCACCAATCCACCATTTAACCTTTAAATTATTGTTTAGGCAGTTCAGGGCCCTTCCTTTCAGCCACTGCATGCTGTTGTCATCATTTAGTTGGCATCTTCCTTTACAAAAAGATAATCAGAACTCCATATTTTTTTTTCTAAATCTCTTTTTTTTTTTTTTTACAAAACTGTAGTCTACCTCATTACTTGTCAGGTCAATGTAATCAAGTGCTGAGTGTCTGTTTGGGTGTCTGAGTGTGTTTGTGTGTTTCTTTGCGTGTCTGCTAGAGTGTCTATATGTGAATCCTTATGTGTGAGTGTGTGTGTGTGTTTCAGTGTATGAGTGTGTCTGTGTGTTTGTGTGTTACTACTTTTACAATATTTCCAAGTTTAAGTAGACACCTAAGAATAAAGTGTATATACGTTTTAGTCACTTGGTCAAAAATTGCACATGTCAAAGGAGGGGGGGCCTGATCAATGGTTAAGTCAGGGGCCCCAAAATTTCTAGTGGCGGCCCTGGGCGTTTCTTCTGAGAAGTATTAGGACAAAACGAAGGAACAACAATTTCCTGATTGATGTTGTGATCCAACACTACCTTGGGACAAATCCCAACTAGTACGAAGGACCGACTTATCCACATGAAATATAAGGAAAAGGGAATCACACTGCAGAGACGAAAGCACAAAAACTCTGTGAGCAGAAGAAATTTTTCCAGGATAACAATTTAATATCAACAGAGTGCATAGGCTCAAACAGAGCCTGCTGCAGAACTCTAAAATCAAGATAAAGGCTCCTTGGAGGAGCAGCAGATTTACATACAGGCCTGATTCTGACCAAGGCCTGAACCAAAGATTGAACATCTGGCAGATCTGCCAGACTTTTATGCAAAAGAATCTGACCATTCAGAGTACAGACTGACAAGCCTTTCTCCAGGCCATCCTGAAGAAAGGACGAAATGCAGGAAACCCTCACCTGACAAGAGAAAATCCTTTCTCTGCACAAAGAAAGGTGATTACGCCATACCTTATGGTAAATCTTACGAGTTACCGGCTTACTAGCCTGAAGCATAGTACCAAAGACCTCAGAAAACACGCCTAGAAAACCGTAGGCATTCATCTCCAGTCAGCTTTAGAGAATCTAGATGTGGGTGGAGGAAGGGACCCTGAAGAAGAAGGTCCTTCCTCAAAGGCAACCTCCAAGGGGAAGATATGACATCTTCACCCGAGCCAGAACCTACGAGGCCAGGCAGGGGTGATTAGGATCACCGGCGTCCTATCCCATCTGTTACGAGCTATTACTCGAGGAAGGAGAAAACAGGTAGGTAAGACCAAAGTCCCAATGAACCACCAGAGCATTGACCAAACTACTTGTGGATCCCTAAGTCTAGATAAGAATTTTGGAAGTTTGGCTTTTAGAAGAGACGCCATTAGATCCAACTACAGAACTTCCCACCTGAGAGTTATCATAGTGAATACTACCAGATTAAGTGCTCACTCCCCCTTTATTTAAAGTAGAACCCTTACTGCCGTGTCCGTTCTAAAAAGGAGGCAAGATTCCTCAACCCCTTAGAGAAGAGATAATCAAAATGGCGCTATAACATAAGATAAGCATCCAATACTGATTTGCCCCCAGAAGCCCTTTAAGGCCAATTTATGTAGATTAATAAACATATAGGATATGTATGCCACAAAAGGATCATATTAACCCTTCTGAACTGTATTAACTAGGAGAAAAAAAAAACCCTACAGAGGGCCCATTCCAATGGAACGAAAGTTAGATCAACAGCTTATCCCTAAGGAAGTCTCAGTGCATGGGTAGCAGGATACCGCAGCAGAAGCCGCAATTAATGCTGAGAGCACACCAACACAAACTGTCTCACAGCGGGGAAAACACCCCACAAAAAACTTAACACCGCTAGACAGTTAGGCGCCCAGCAAGGGAAATAAACTGACAAGCGCATTCAGTTTCCTGCCTGATAAAACAAATGCTGCCCGCTGTCATATAGAACAACCCAACGGCAGCTGGTCCCCTTAACAAGAGATACATACATTTTTTGCTAGGCATAGATATTTATAATCGCCTTATGTAAAGGATCTATAAAACCTCTACTACTAACAGAGTTTAGGGTCCCACAAGTAGAAAACCTGGCTCCTCCTATAAGAAACCGGAGGGGTTGCTGCCATAGAGGACCTTCAGTATTTTAGATGATATCGGCACCTAATAGTTAAAATGGTTCCATAGTAATGAAAGCACTTTCACCCTTTGCTCAGACAGGATGTTAGGCTGCTGTTGGAGATGCAATAGATTCTCCCTGCCCTACATGCTTCAAATAAAAGCTGTAGATGACCGGAATAAATGTAAAACATATAAACCAGCAGGTGGAGATCTCCAATCCTACAGTAAATAAGAGATGGAGTCACCACCCCTGAGAGGGAGAGAATATAGGCACGGAGGTTAAACAGCTTCAACCAGAAGCAATACCTTATAGAGGCCCAAAAATTGCCCACCCTCACTAGGGAGATACCCAGCAATAAAATTGAAAATCCCCTACCCACAGATATGCCACTACTCAGCCATGGGGGCAAGGGATACATGGACTCATGGTTAGAAGTCTTTATTCTTCTCACCAAATCTTCATCCTGACAGGGACCTGAAGTAAAAGAAAAACAGTAACCAACCCTGGTTTTTTTATATAGGGGTAGCATAAAACAACCCCAATCCTTGCTTGCAGGAAAAAGTACCCATTAAAAACTAAAAACGTGATTTTCTTCAGACACCATCTTCGCACACCACCTACGATGTACACAGTCAAAGAATGACTGGGGATTGTGGGAAGATACTTAAAACCTTGCTGGGGTGTTCTTTGCCTCCACCTGGTGGCCAGGAGTTGAATTCCCATTAGTAATTGAATGGATTTGTGGACTCTCCATGCCATTGGAAAAAAAGAGGACTTTCTGTTTATACTGCCATAAGACATGCTCTGTATACAACTTGCAAAATTGATGTTAATGTAAATTTCATTTGCATGTACACCTTTTTCTTTGTATGTGCTTAATAAAAATAAAAAAAAAACTGAACATTTATGCTCCCCCAATCAGGTTAACAGACTAATTCAAATTTACATCTTTCCTGGCATGGAGAGTCCACGATTCCATTCAGTTACTGTTGGGAAAAATTCACTGCCTGGCCAACAGAAGGAAGCAAAGAACACCCCAGCAAGAGCTTTAGTATCCTCCCACTACCCATACTCCCCCAGTCATTCAGCCAAGGGAATAAAGGAAAGGGTAGGTGAACACTAGGGGTATATAGGTGCCTGAAGGTTAGAAACCTAACTTCTTGTATAACAAAACCGAAAGGGCAGAAATCTGTCCCTTTAGAGAACTAGCTGACAAACCTTTCTCCAAACCTTCTTGGAGAAATAACAGAATTCGAGGATCTCCCACCTTGTGCCAAGGGAAGCCTTGAGACCCGCACCAGGAGAGATAGGTGCGCCAAACCTTATGATACATCCAACGAGTCACAGGCTTACATGCCTGGATCAGAGTGTCAATGACCCTATCTGCAAACTGTCTTTTAGACAGGACTAAGCGTTCAATCTCCGTGCAGTCAGCCTCAAAGAATCTAGATTTTGATGAAGGAACAGACCTTGAAGTATAAGGTCTGTCTTCAGGGGCAACCTCCACAGAGGGGAGGAAGACATCTTCACCAGATCTGCAAACCAAGTCCTGCGAACCAAGCTGGAGCAATTAGGATCACTGAGACCCGTTTTTGTTTGATGCGGGCTATGACCCTGGGTAGAAGGGCAAACAGAGGGAACAGCGATATCATACTGAAGTCAAACGGAACCGCTAAAGCGTCCACCAACACTGCTTGAGGGTCCCTCGATCTGGGCGGTTTGGCATTGAGGCGAGAAGCCATGAGGTCTATCTCCGGAACTCCCCACCTGAGGGTTATCTCGGAGAACACATCCGGATAAAGAGCCCACTCCCCTGGGTGGAACGTATGTCTGCTCAGATAGTCCGTTTCCCAATTGTCTACTCCCGGGATATGAATGGCCAAAATGTGACAATTGCGAGACTCTGTCTACTGAAGGATGCAAGAGACTTCCTTCATAGCCAGGGAACTCCTTGTTCCTCCCTCATGATTGATATAAGCCACAGATGTTATACGATTGAAATCTGATAAAACGGACAGAACTCAGTTGAGGACACGCTACCAGAGCATTGAAGATTGTTCTCAACTCCAGAATGTTGATGGAAAGAACGGATTCCTCCAGCCACCAGGAACCCTGCGCCTTTAAGGAACCCCAAACTGCTCCCCAGCCCAGGAGGCTGGCATCCGTAGTCACAATCTCCCACAATGGTCTCAAAAAGCTAATTCCTTGGGACAGATGATCCTGACAGAGCCAGCAAGAGAGAGATTCTCTTGTGTGGTTGTCCAGGACGATCTGCTGAGATAGATCTGAATGATCGCCGTTCCATTGTCTGAGCATATACTGAAGGACGTGCAAAGGATTGAAGGGACTAACAGGCAGATAGAAGTTTGGATCATCTTAGATCCGTTTGGAAGATCTTCCCAAAAAACAGACCCTTGTATTGGGAAGGAACTCTTGTCCAGATTTATCTTCCACCCGTGGGTGCAAAGAAGAGACAGGAGAGAGTCTGTGTGAGATCTTGCCAAATGAAAAGATGGAGCCTGAATCAAGATGTTGTCCAGGTACAGGGCCACATTGATTCCTTGAGTTCTGACTACCGCTAACAGAGCCCCCAGCACCTTTGTAAAGATTCTTTGAGCTTCTGCCATACCAAAAGGGAGGGCTATAAATTGGAAGTGTTTGTTTAGAAAGGTAAAATGCATAAATTGAAAGTGCTCTTTGTGAATTGGCACATGGATCTGATAGTCCCCATTTTGTAGGACGGAACCTTGAGAAATTTGTTGAGACACTTTAGATCCAAAATAGGATGAAAAGTTCCCTCCTTTTTAAGAACGATGAAAAGGTTTGAATAAAACCCTAAGCCCTGTTCTGCATGAGGGACCGGGACGATCACTCCCAGGGAAGATAGGTCCTTCACACAATTTAAAAATGCGATGCCCATCCTGTATCACTGGGAGACAACGTCCACTGCCCAAGGGTTTGGAATGTCACGAATCCAAGCTTCCTGAAAAAAGGAAAGTCTGCCCACCACCTGATCCGATCCCGGATCGGGGGCCGCCCCTTCATGCTGACTTATTGTCAGGGGAAGGTGTCTTGGTTTGCTTGCTCTTGATCCAAGACCTATTTGGCTTTCCAGGAGCTTTTGGTGTGATCAAACTTGGGAGAAATCAAGGTCTTTTGTCCCTTGAAGTTACGAAAGGAACGAAAATTGGAAGACTGATGTCCCTTCAATTTAGGTTTCTTATCCTAAGGAAGAAAGGCACCCTTTCCTCCTGTAACCATGGAAATAATGGAAGCCAGACCAGGACTGAATAAAGACTTACCCTTAAAGGGCAAGGAAAGAAGTCTTGATTTAGAAACCATGTCAGAAGACCAGGACTTTAGCCATAAAGCCCTGCGAGACAGAATTGCAAAACGAGAAAATTTCTCACTCAAGCGAATGACCTGCATATTAACGTTGCAAATGAAAGAATTGGCCAACTTTAATGCTTTAATCTGATCTTGAATTTCCTCTAAAAGAGTCTGTCACTGATACCAGACAGCCAAGGTGTCACAGATACCAGACAGCCAAGGCTACCCAGCACCCCCTACTACATGGCGGCTCGCTCCCTGTTACATTTGATTTTGCCATTTTTATGGCTTACGGGATCTCCCAGATGCATGCTATGTGTTGTTTTGCTGTGTACACTTGGTCATGGAGGAGCTGATCTATGACCGGGAAAAACCCTCCTAGGCTGGCCATGCTCCTGGAACTCCCGGTCGGTCGCCTCACAACGGACACCCGCCTAACCTCTCTTAGGCTGGCCAGGCTCCTGTAACTCCCGGTCAGCCACAGAACAGCAGGACACCCGCTAACTTTACCCATGGTTTCTCCAGCGGCCCATTGCCCCAGAGCTTCGCTCTTTTGGGGATTGGTAGCCCCTAGGGATGACAAGATCTGGGGGAATTACCGGAGGGGAGCTCCTTTGGGAACTGGGGGTTTTGGACACCCCTACCCCATAACTTCAACGGACTGTATATCCGGTCCCCAGTAACGAATCATGCCACTTTTTGGACTATGGCATCTGGGGACCGAGATCTTTAAAATTACACCCTGAATCACCCCAAAACCACTACCCCTGGGTACTGAGGATTCTGTGGGATTGTCGCTGCTATGGAGGCGCCAGCCTGTCTGGAGGGGCGGGAATGGCAGGAAAATTGCGGGATTGTGCAGTGTCTTATGAAGATGAGCTTTGTGTATAAAAGGAGTGTGTGTTTTCCAATAAAATCAGTTCCTGGTTGACCTGAATGCTAGTATGTCTAGTTATTTGGGTGGGCTCCTGCTAAAATCACTTTTCTGGGCTACATAGAAGCCTGTTCCAGGCAGAGGAAGGACCCTTTGACAGAGCTACCTAGTCTGGGTTCCTGGAGTCTGCCACAGGGTGAGACCCTGAATATTGGTGCTGTCAGGCATCAGGGGTGGCTACAGGCTGTGGTCACTTGCCAGCTACATAGCTGCAGTCGGCAGGGAGGAAGCAGGACCCATTTGGCAGAGCTACCCAGTTGGGGTAGCCAGGGTATCTATCACATTGATTGGCAGCGGTGGGATCTGCTTCTTTCACACAGTTTCTGCTGACAGAGGAGACGTGCCACAGTAGCCGGTAACTATGGAAGCCAAGTTCCTAAGGAGAGTACAGGAGGTGCTGACCCAGGTGGACGGTCCTGTTTCTGAACAGGACCAGCTGAGCTGGAGGAGCATTGTCCGCCGGCAAGTATGGAGGGAGAGGCTTCAACAAGAAAAGGATTGTGATGGAAAGGTCCTCTCCACAGATGATGAGAGGTACTGGGTCCGGTGGTACTTGCAAGTGCCTTTCCTGGGAGAGCAGCCCATGCAGGAATGGCTATCGGAACTAGATGGACTGGTCCAGGCAGAGATGTGGGTGAAGGACGGCTACCAGGCCCTCCGATGGCTCGCTATGCAAGCGTGGCCATGGCTGGAGGATTGCACTCCCACAGAGGGCTTTGGTGGCCCTTGATTACTATTGGAAAAGATGACAGAGGACCCAGAAGTTTGGAGCTGGGCGACACTGAGAGTAAAGAACATTTGCTTATCTCGAGAGCAGCTGTTGAATCTTTTGGGGTTACCCTGGCTGGTATCCAATATGGTATCACTTATTTTCCAAGAATGGGAACTGGAAAAGGCATACAAGAGGCTGCTAGACCGAGTTCAGCAGCATGCCATGAAGTCTGCACAGAGCTGTGGTGCAGCAGTCTGGGAATCATGGAGGTGGGCCTCCGAGGAGTGGCAACAGAGCATAAGCGACGACGAGCTGCTAGATACAGATCAGCAGCATGGCCCCGAGTTTATGGACTTGGACAAGGGAGCCACCCCAGCAGAAGCGCTGGCAACAGGGCAGAGAGCCGCCGGCCTCTGCCCAGCCCCTGCAGCAGCTCTGGGAAACCATGGACAGGAGGTAGTCATCCTCCCTCCCCGTAGGCAGAACCCTTTGCAGGGAGAGACGGATGTCGATAATTCTCCCCAGCGGCAGAATCCCTTCCTGGGAGAGGAGGCAGGTGGTCTCTCTCCCCAGCGGCAGAGCCATCCCCTGGGAGCGGAGGTAGTCGTCCTCCCTCACCTTACACAGATCCCCTTCCTGGGAGAGGAGACAGTCGGTCTCTCGCCCCAGCGGCAGAGCCAGGAGCAGGGAGAGGAGGCAGGTGGTCTCTCTCCCCAGCGGCAGAGCCATCCCCTGGGAGCGGAGGTAGTCGTCCTCCCTCACCTTACACAGATCCCCTTCCTGGGAGAGGAGACAGTCGGTCTCTCGGCCCAGAGGCAGAGCCTTCCCCTGGGAGCGGAGGTAGTCGTCCTCCCGCCCCTTACACAGAACCCCTTCCTGGGAGAGGAGACAGACGGTCTCTCCCCAATGGCAGAGCCATCCCCTGGGAGCGGAGGTTGTCGTCCTCCCTCCCCTTACACAGAACCCCATCCTGGGAAAGGAGACAGTCGGTCTCTCTCCCCAGTGGCAGAGCCAGGAGCAGGGAGAGGAGACAGTCGGTCTCTCTCTCCAGCAGCGGAGGTAGTCGTCCTCCCTCCCCTTTCACAGAACCCCTTCCAGGGAGAGGAGACAGTCGGTCTCTCTCCCCAGTGGCAGAGCCAGGAGCAGGGAGAGGAGACAGTCGGTCTCTCTCCCCAGCGGCAGAGCCATCCCCTGGGAGCAGAGGTAGTCATTCTCCCTCCCCTTTCACAGAATCCCTTCCTGGTAGAGGAGACAGTCGGTCTCTCTCTCTCCCCAGCGGCAGAGCCAGGAGCAGGGAGAGGAGACAACCGGTCTCTCTCCCCAGCGGCAGAGCAGTCCCCTGGGAGCGGAGGTAGTTGTCCTCCCTCCCCATAGGCAGAACCCCTTGCAGGAAGAGACGGATATCGATATCTCTCCCCAGCGGCAGAACCCCTTGCAGGGAGCGGAGACAGCCGGTCTCCCTCCCCAGCACCCCTTCAAGGGAGCAGAGACAGCCGATCTCCCTCCCCACCGGCAGCACCCCTTCCAGGGAGCAGAGACAACTGTTGGGGGCTGGCCTTGGCAAACTTGTTTTGGACTTTGCATAATGTGACTATCCCAGGGTGAAGGGGATAAACGCCATCAGGAAACCCCCAAGATGCCCCAAGCCCAGGAGAGATGGGATAACCTCTGTCGGCAACCGAGAAGTGGAGGGCTACCGTCGGACAGCCCTAGGTCGTTAAGGGTCTAGCCGGGTCTGCTGAAATGGAGGGGGGAGATGTCACGGATACCAGACAGCCAAGGCTACCCCCCACCCCCTTACTATATGGCTCACTCCCTGTTTACATTAGATTTGGCCATTTCATGGGTTACAAGATCTCCCAGATGCATGCTATGTGTTGTTTTGCTGTGTACACTTGGTCATGGAAGAGCTGATCTATGACCGGGATAAACCCTCCTAGGCTGGCCGGGCTCCTGGAACTCCCAATTGGCCGTCTCACAACTGACACCCGCCTAACCCCTCTCAGGCTGGCCGGGCTTCTGGAACTCACGGTCGGCCACAGAACAGCAGGACACCTGCTAACTTTACCCCTGGTTGCTCCAGCGGCTCTTTGCCCCAGAGCTCTGCTCTTTTGGGGATTGGTAGCCCCTAGGGAGGACAAGAGCTGGGGGAATTACTGGAGGGGAACTCCTTTGGGAACTGGAGGTTTTAGACACCCCTACCCCCATAACTTCAACGGACTGTATCTCCGGTCACCATTAACAAATCATGCCGCTTTTTGGACTGTGGCATCTGGGGACAAAGAGCTTTAAAATTACACCCTGGAAGTGCTGCTGCTCCCCCGGGATCACCCCGAAACTGCTACCCCTGGGTACTGAGGATTCTGTGGGACTGTGGCTGCTATGGAGACGCAAGCCTGTCTGGAGGGCGGGAAAATTGTGAAATTGTGCAGTGTCTTATCAAGATGAGTTTTGTGTATAAAAGGAGTGTGTTTTCCAATAAAATCAGTTCCCGTTTCACCTGAATGCTAGTTTGTCTAGTTATTTGGGTGGGCTCCTGCTAAAATCACTTTTCTGGGCTACATAGGAGCCTGTTCCAGGAAGAAGGACCCTCTGTCAGAGATACCTAGCCTGTGTAGCCAGAGTCTGCCGTAGGGTGGGACCCTGAAAACTGGTACGGTCGGGCATCAGGGGTTGCTACAGGCTGCAATCACTTGCCAGCTATATAGCTGCAGTCGGCAGGGAGGAAGCAGGACCTGTTTGGCGGAGCTACCCAGTGGGGGTATCCGTCACAGAGTCTCTTCCAAGATCAACTCAGACAAGGAGTCGCACCAGTAGGAGGCAGCTCCAGCGACCTCTGCAATACTTGCAGCCATAAAAGTCTAAGATGATTAAAAATTCTCCTAAGGTACCACTCTATCTTCCTGTCCATGGGGTCCTGATGAATAGTAGTTAATACCTCTTTAAGTAATAAACGTAGGTGTTCAAGCTTAAATCTAAAATTAACCTCTTCTGACTCTTTACTGGACTGTCTGAAGCAGAGTCAGAATCAGATATCTCACCCTCGGAAGCTGCTGAGGTATGGTAATCCTCAATGATTTGATATGAACTGACCAACGCAGTCTTGGAGTTAGACAAGAATCCTGCATCAGAGGAAACATGTTTAGTCTTACTTTTCCTCTTACCTGCTATAGGTAAGGAGCTCAGTGCAGCAGAAACAGCAGATTGAAGCTGTGCTGCAAAATCTCCTGGCAAAAAAACTCCAGAAAGAGATTAAGCTGAGCCGCAGGGCACTGTCGGTGCAACAACAAGGGACGGGGACTAAGGAGAAAGTTGAAGCATTTTAAAGGCAGTAGAGTCCTGAGAGGTACAGGGCTCTGAAGGGTTAAATTTCTTAGAAATAGCAAAGATTTTAACTTTATTTTTTTAGACTTTGACTGTAGCATAGAGGACAAACAGAAAGAACAAAGCTACAGTATAAACATTTATCCCCTGATGGTAAAGAAAAATCTTTCCCCATATCCACTCTGTCCTCCATAGTGAGTATCGACTTCCCACAAATAAGGAAGAATAAAATAGCCAAAATTTATATGTAATATATAAATTTAACCCCTTAAGGACCAGGGCTGTTTTAACACTTTTCTGGTGTTTGTGTTTAGCTGTAATTTTCCTCTCTCTCATTTACTGTTCCCATACAAATTATATATTGTTTTTTTCAGTACAAGAAGGGATTTCTTTACATACCATTATTTGTATCATGTCATATAATTTACTTTAAAAAAAAAAAAATATATGGTGAAAAATTGAAAAACAAAACATGATTTTTTACTTTTACTTTAAAAATCTTTTATTCATCTACAAAAGCTAAATAGATTCAAAATTTTGTCCTGAGTTTAACAACACCGAGTGTTTACATGCTTTTTTTGCAAGTTATAGGGCTATAAGTACAAGTAGGACATTGCTGTTCAAAATATATATTTTTAAAATTTATCAATAGTGACATTGTAACACTGTCACAAACATAATAATTGGCTGTTACTATCTGCCTCACATGCCTGGCAGATAGTAGCAGCGGTATTTTGGCGGAAACGATCTCTTATCGCCCCTGCTGCTCGTTTTAAGTCATGACGGTTCAGGACCGTCATCAGTCCTCAAGGGGTTAATATATTTATTACTGGCACCCTATATACACTCCAGCTGTGACTGAGGTGAAGTCTTATCCAACCTCCACAGACCAGAACAAAACTCTCCAGAATAAAAAAAGAATAAGGCTTCCTCCATAGCTAACCGCTATGAACAAGCGTAAGGAGGCCAACGCGCGACATGTCACGTGACACAGATACAGAGCGCTGAGCAAAAAAACATAATTTATGCTTACCTGATAAATGTATTTCTCTTGTGGTGTATCCAGTCCACGGATCATCCATTACTTGTGGTATATTCTCCTTCCCAACAGGAAGTTGCAAGAGGATCACCCACAGCAGAGCTTCTATATAGCTCCTCCCCTAACTGCCATATCCAGTCATTCGACCGAAACTAGCCGAGAAAGGAGAAACCATAGGGTGCAGTGGTGACTGTAGTTTAAAATTTAGACCTGCCTTAAAAGGACAGGGCGGGCCATGGACTGGATACACCACAAGAGAAATAAATTTATCAGGTAAGCATAAATTATGTTTTCTCTTGTTAGGTGTTTCCAGTCCACGGATCATCCATTACTTGTGGGATACCAATACCAAAGCTAAAGTACACGGATGAAGGGAGGGACAAGGCAGGTACTTAAACGGAAGGGACCACTGCCTGTAGAACCTTTCTCCCAAAAATAGCCTCCGAAGAAGCAAAAGTATCAAATTTGTAAAATTTTGAAAAGGTATGAAGCGAAGACCAAGTCGCCGCTTTGCAAATCTGTTCAACAGAAGCCTCATTTTTAAAGGCCCAGGTGGAAGCCACAGCTCTAGTAGAATGAGCTGTAATCCTTTCAGGGGGCTGCTGTCCAGCAGTCTCATAGGCTAAGCGTATTACGCTCCGAAGCCAAAAAGAAAGAGAGGTTGCCGAAGCCTTTTGACCTCTCCTCTGTCCAGAGTAAACAACAAACAGGGAAGATGTTTGACGAAAATCTTTAGTTGCTTGTAAGTAAAACTTTAAAGCACGGACTACGTCCAAATTATGTAAAAGACGTTCCTTCTTTGAAGAAGGATTAGGACACAATGATGGAACAACAATCTCTTGATTGATATTCTTGTTGGAAACTACCTTAGGTAAAAACCCAGGTTTTGTACGCAGAACTACTTTATCTGTATGGAAAATCAGATAAGGAGAATCACATTGTAAAGCTGATAACTCAGAGCCTCTACGAGCCGAGGAAATAGCCATCAAAAACAGAACTTTCCAAGATAAAAGTTTGATATCAATGGAATGAAGGGGTTCAAACGGAACTCCTTGAAGAACCTTAAGAACCAAGTTTAAGCTCCATGGAGGAGCAACAGGTTTAAACACAGGCTTAATTCTAACCAAAGCCTGACAAAATGCCTGGACGTCTGGAACCTCTGCCAGACGCTTGTGCAAAAGGATAGACAGAGCAGAAATCTGTCTCTTTAAAGAACTAGCTGATAATCCTTTATCCAAACCCTCTTGGAGAAAGGACAATATCCTAGGAATCCTAACCTTACTCCATGAGTAATTCTTGGATTCACACCAATGAAGATATTTGCGCCATATCTTATGGTAGATTTTCCTGGTTACAGGCTTTCGTGCCTGTATTAAGGTATCAATGACTGACTCGGAGAAGCCACGCCTTGATAAAATCAAGCGTTCAATCTCCAGGCAGTCAGTCTCAGAGAAATTAGATTTGGATGATTGAAAGGACCTTGTAGTAGAAGGTCTTGTCTCAGAGGCAGAGGCCAAGGTGGAAAGGATGACATGTCCACCAGGTCTGCATACCAGGTCCTGCGTGGCCACGCAGGCGCGATCAAGATCACCAATGCTCTCTCCTGTTTGATTTTGGCAATCAGTCGAGGGAGCAGAGGAAACGGTGGAAACACATAAGCCAGGTTGAAGAACCACGGTGCTGCTAGAGCATCTATCAGCGTCGCTTCTGGGTCCCTGGACCTGGATCCGTAACAAGGAAGCTTGGCGTTTTGGCGAGACGCCATGAGATCCAATTCTGGTGTGCCCCAACGATGAACCAATTGAGCAAACACCTCCGGATGGAGTTCCCACTCCCCCGGATGAAAAGTCTGACAACTTAGAAAATCCGCCTCCCAGTTCTCTACACCTGGGATATGGATCGCTGATAGATGGCAAGAGTGAGTCTCTGCCCAGCGAATTATCTTGTAGACTTCTAACATCGCTAGGGAGCTCCTGGCCCCCCCTTGATGGTTGATGCAAGCCACAGTCGTGATGTTGTCAGACTGAAATCTGATGAACCTCAGGGTTGCTAACTGAGGCCAAGCTAGAAGAGCATTGAATATTGCTCTTAACTCCAGAATATTTATTGGGAGGAGTTTCTCCTCCTGAGTCCACGATCCCTGAGCCTTCAGGGAATTCCAGACTGCACCCCAACCTAGAAGGCTGGCATCTGTTGTTACAATTGTCCAATCTGGCCTGCGAAAGGTCATACCTTTGGACAGATGGACCCGAGATAGCCACCAGAGAAGAGAATCTCTGGTCTCTTGATCCAGATTTAGCAGAGGGGACAAATCTGTGTAATCCCCATTCCACTGACTAAGCATGCATAATTGCAGCGGTCTGAGATGTAGGCGCGCAAATGGCACTATATCCATCGCCGCTACCATTAAGCCGATCACTTCCATGCACTGAGCCACCAAAGGGCGCGGAATGTAGTGAAGAACACGGCAGGAATTTAGAAGCTTTGATAACCTGGACTCCGTCAGGTAAATTTTCATTTCTACAGAATCTATCAGAGTTCCTAGGAAGGAAACCCTTGTGAGGGGTGATAGAGAACTCTTTCCCTCGTTCACTTTCCACCCATGCAACCTCAGAAATGCCAACACTATGTCCGTATGAGATTTGGCAATTTGGAAGTTTGACACCTGTATCAGGATGTCGTCTAGATAAGGGGCCACTGCTATGCCCCGTGGTCTTAGGACCGCCAGAAGAGACCCCAGAACCTTTGTAAAAATTATTGGGGCTGTAGCTAACCCGAAGGGAAGAGCCACAAACTGGTAATGCCTGTCTAGAAAGGCAAACCTTAGGAACCGATGATGATCTTTGTGAATCGGTATGTGAAGGTAAGCATCCTTCAAATCCACTGTGGTCATGTACTGACCCTCCTGGATCATAGGTAGGATTGTCCGAATAGTTTCCATTTTGAACGATGGAACTCTGAGGAATTTGTTTAAGATCTTTAGATCCAAAATTGGTCTGAAGGTTCCCTCTTTTTTGGGAACCACAAACAGATTTGAATAAAATCCCTGTCCTTGTTCCATCTGTGGAACTGGATGGATCACTCCCATTATTAGGAGGTCTTGCACACAGCGTAAGAATGCCTCTTTCTTTATCTGGTTTACAGATAATCTCGAAAGGTGAAATATCCCTTGTGGGGGGGAAGCTTTGAAGTCCAGAAGATATCCCTGAGATATGATCTCCAACACCCAGGGATCCTGAACATCTCTTGCCCACGCCTGGGCGAAAAGAGAAAGTCTGCCCCCTACTAGATCCATTGCCGGATAGGGGGCAGTTCCTTCATGCTGTCTTAGAGGCAGCAGCAGGCTTTCTGGCCTGCTTGCCTTAGCTCCAGGCCTGGTTAGATTTCCAGGCCGGCTTGGATTGCGCAAAAGTTCCCTCTTGTTTTGTAGCAGAGGAAGTTGATGCTGCACCTGCCTTGAAGTTTCGAAAGGCACGAAAATTAGACTGTTTGGCCCTTGATTTGGCCCTGTCCTGAGGAAGGGTATGACCCTTAACTCCAGTAATGTCAGCAATAATTTCCTTCAAACCAGGCCCGAATAGGGTCTGCCCCTTGAAGGGAATGTTAAGTAATTTAGACTTTGAAGTCATGTCAGCTGACCAAGTTTTAAGCCATAGCGCCCTACGCGCCTGGATGGCGAATCCAGAATTCTTAGCCGTTAGTTTAGTCAAATGAACAATGGCATCAGAAACAAAAGAATTAGCTAGCTTAAGTGTTCTAAGCTTGTCAAGTATTTCAGTCAATGGAGTAGTTGTCTGAAAGGCCTCTTCCAGAGACTCAAACCAGAACGCCGCAGCAGCAGTGACAGGAGCAATGCATGCAAGGGGCTGCAGGATAAAACCTTGTTGAATAAACATTTTCTTAAGGTAACCTAATTTTTTATCCATTGGATCTGAAAAAGCACAACTGTCCTCGACAGGGATAGTGGTACGCTTTGCTAAAGTAGAAACTGCTCCCTCCACCTTAGGGACCGTCTGCCATAAGTCCCGTGTGGTGGGGTCTATTGGAAACATTTTTCTAAAAATAGGAGGGGGGGGAAACGGCACACCGGGTCTGTCCCACTCCTTAGTAATAATTTCTGTAAACCTTTTAGGTATTGGAAAAACGTCAGTACACACCAGCACCGCGTAGTATTTATCCAGTCTACACAATTTCTCTGGCACTGCAATTGTGTCACAGTTATTCAGAGCAGCTAAAACCTCTCCAAGCAACACCCGGAGGTTCTCAAGCTTAAATTTAAAAGTAGACATATCTAAATCAGGTTTCCCCGAGTCAGAGACGTCACCCACAGACTGAAGCTCTTCCTCAGCTTCTGCATATTGTGACGCAGTATCAGACATGGGCCTTAAAACATCTGCGCGCTCTGTATTACGTCTAACCCAGAGCTATCGCGCTTTCCTCTGAATTCAGGCAGTCTGGCTAATACCGCTGACAGGGTATTATCCATGATTGCCGCCATGTCCTGCAAAGTAATCGCTATGGGCGTCTTTGATGTACTTGGCGCCATTTTAGCGTGAGTCCCTTGAGCGGGAGTCAAAGGGTCCGACACATGGGGAGAGTTAGTCGGCATAACTTCCCCCTCCTCAGAATCCTCTGGTGATAATTCTTTTAAAGATAACAGCTGATCTTTATTGTTTAAAGTGAAATCAATACATTTAGTACACATTCTCCTATGGGGTTCCACCATGGCTTTTAAACATAATGAACAAGGAGTTTCCTCTATGTCAGACATGTTTATACAGACTAGCAATGAGACTAGCAAGCTTGGAAAACACTTTAAATCAAGTTAACAAGCAATATAAAAAAACGTTACTGTGCCTTTAAGAGAAACAAATTTTGCCAAAATTTGAAATAACAGTGAAAAAAGGCAGTTAAACTAACAAAATTTTTACAGTGTATGTAACAAGTTAGCAGAGCATTGCACCCACTTGCAAATGGATGATTAACCCCTTAATACAAAAAACAGATTAGCAAAACGAAAAATATGTTTTTTAAACAGTCATAACAACTGCCACAGCTCCTACTTTTGAAGCCTTTTGAGCCCTTCAGAGATGTCCTATAGCATGCAGGGGACTGCTGAGGGAAGCCGAATGTCACAGTTTGTAATTTTAACTGCACCAACTGTAACTTTTATACTATAACAGTGGAAAGCCTCAGGAAATTGTTTCTAGGCAAAAATAAAGCCAGCCATGTGGAAAAAACTAGGCCCCAATAAGTTTTATCACCAAAGCATATATAAAAACGATTAAACATGCCAGCAAACGTTTTATATTGCACATTAATCAGAGTATATACCTCTGATAGCAAGCCTGATACTAGTCGCTATTAAATCACTGTATTTAGGCTTTAACTTACATTAATCCGGTATCAGCAGCATTTTCTAGCAAATTCCATCCCTAGAAAAACTTAACTGCACATACCTTATTGCAGGATACCTTGCACGCCATTCTCCCTCTGAAGTTACCTCACTCCTCAGACATATGTGAGAATACCAGTGGATCTTAGTTACTTCTGCTAAGATCATAGAAAAACGCAGGCAGATTCTTCTTCTAAATGCTGCCTGAGATAAAATAGCACAACTCCGGTACCATTTAAAAACAATAAACTTTTGATTGAAGAAAAAAACTAACTATATTTTACCACTTTCCTCTTACTACCTACAGCTATGTTGAGAGCTTGCAAGAGAATGACTGGATATGGCAGTTAGGGGAGGAGCTATATAGCAGCTCTGCTGTGGGTGATCCTCTTGCAACTTCCTGTTGGGAAGGAGAATATCCCACAAGTAATGGATGATCCGTGGACTGGATACACCTAACAAGAGAAAGTATTAATTATGCTTACCTGATAATTTCCATCTGTGGGAGGAGAGTTCACTGCTTCATTCATTACTTGTGGGAATTAAGAACCTGGCCACCAGGAGGAGGCAAAGACACCCCAGCCAAAGGCTTAAATACCTCCCCCACTCCCTTCATCCCCCAGTCATTCTGCCTAGGAAACATGGAACAGTAGGAGAATATCAGGGTATAAATGGTGCCAGAAGAATTTTAAATTTAGGTCCGCCCCCAGGAGAAATGAGCGGGAGCAGTGGTCACTCCTCCCACAGATGAAAATGAAATTATCAGGTAAGCATAATTTATGTTTTCCATCTTAATGGGAGGAGAGTCCACTGCTTCATTCATTACTTGTGGGAACAAATACCCAAGCTCTAGAAGACACTGAATGAAAACAACAGGAGGGTAAAAGGAGGTGGACCCTATACTGAGGGCACCACAGCCTGCAGAACCTTTCTCCCAAAAGCGGCTTCCGACGAAGCAAAAACATCAAATTTGTAAAATCTGCTCCATAGAAGCCTTGTTCTTGAAGGCCCAAGAAGAGGCCACAGCTCTAGTTGAATGATCCGTAATCCTCAGAGGAGGCTTATGTCCAGCTATCTCAAGGCGAAACGGAGGATACTCCTCAGCCAAAAAGATAAGGAAGTCGAAGAGGCCCTCTGACCCCCACGCTTCCCGGAAGGAGAACAAACAGAGAAAAAAGTTTGTCTAAATTCCTACGTGGCCTGAAGATAGAACTTCAAGGCAAACCACATCCAGAATTACGTTGAAAGGAACCGCTAATTGACACAACCTTAGGAAGAAACCCTAACTTGGTTCGTAGAACAGCTTTATCAGCATGGAAAGCCAGATAAGAAGGGACGCATTGCAAGGCAGTAATCACAGATACTCTGCACGCAGAAGCAATAGCCTGTAGAAAAAGAACCTTCCAAGACAATAATTTATTGTCTACTTCATGTATAGGCTCCAACGGAACCCGTGCAAAACCTAAAGAACAAGATTTAAACTCCAAGGAGGAGCAATAGATCTAAACGCAGGTCTGATCCTAGCAGAGCCTTAACAAGTGACTGCACATCAGGAAGCTCAGCGAACCTCTTGTGCAGTAACACAGACAGGGCCGAAATCTGTTCCCTCAGGGTACTTGCAGAAAAGCCCTTTTCCAGTTCATCCTGGAGAACAGAATAAGTAGGTCCTCCTTACCTTATGATAGATGCGATGAGCAATTAGCTACAAGCTTGAGAGTAAAAATAACACTCTCAGAAAACCCTCTCTTGGCTAGGACTAAGCGTTCAATCTCCACGCAGTCAGCCTCAGAGATCTAGACATAGATAAACAAAGAGACCTTGGTCAGCAGATCCCTGCAACAAGGTTCCACAAACCATATCCTTCACGGCCAAGACGGAACAATCAGTATTACTGATGCCTGCTTGATTCGAGCCACTACACTAGCAAGTAGTGGTAATGGCCGTAAAAGAAAAATTAAATTGAACATCCAAGGCCCCGCTAATGTATCTGTTAGCTCCGCCTGAGGATCCCTGTACTTCAACTCATATCTGGGTAACTTGGTAATGAGACGTCATAAGATCTTCCTCTTGAAAATTTCCGCAAACACTCGGGATGGAGAGACCAATCCCCCAGATTAAAGTATTGTATGAGGAAATCCGCTTCCCAGTTGTCCACACCCGGAATGTGGATCGCTGACAGCGAACAAATGTGGGTCCCCGCCCACTCCAGAATCAGAGACACTTCCCTCATAGCTGAGGAGCTGATGGTTGATGTAAGCCACCGATGATATATTGTCTGATTGGAATCTGATAAACTGGGACGAACCAAGCAGAGGCTAAGCCTTCAGAGCATTGTATATTGCCCGAAGATCCCAAATGCGATCAGGAAGGAGCTTTTCCTCCTGAGTCCATAAGCCCTGTGCCTTCCTGGCACCCCAAACAGCTCCCCATCCTGACAGACTTGCAACCGTAGTCACAATCACCCAGGATGGTCTTCAGACGGATATCCCTTGGGACAAGGGATCCGGACAAAAACACCAAGACAACGATTCTCTCGATCAGTTGTCCAAAAAAATCTGTTGAGACAGATCAGAATGATCGCCGTTCCACTGCTTCAGCATGCGCAGTTGCAACAGTCTGAGGTGAAACCTGGCAAAGGAAATGATGTCCATGCTGGACACCATAAGACCAATCACCTCCATACACCGAGCCACAGATGGCCTTAAGGAGATCTGTAGGGCAAGACATGTCAAAGCTAGCCTGCAACGTCTCTGGTCTGTTAGAAATATTCTCATGTCTATGGAGACTATTATAGTACCTAAGAATTCTACCCTGGTACTTGATACAAGAGAACTCTCTCTAGATTTATCTTTCATTCATGAGATCGAAGAAGACAGAAGAAAGATTCTGAATGGTCCACTCTCCAAAAAAACTTCTTAAAGAATGCTGCGTAAGCCGGGAATCAAACCAGGGTCAACTACTTGGAAGGCAGCTATGCTCACCACTATACCAACTAGACCAAACAGAAGATCAATAAACTGGAAGTGCTGGTCCAGGAACGCAAACCTTAGGAACTGGAAGTGGTCCTTGAGGATTGGTACGTGAAGGGAGTATCCTTCAGATCTATCGTGGTCATGAACTGCCCTTCTCGAACGAGAGGAAGAATGGACCTATTGTCTCCTTCTTGAACGAGGGGACATTTAAAAACTTGTTTAAGCACTAAAGGTCCAAATCGAATTCCCTCCTTCTTTGGAACCATGAAAAGGTTTGAATAGTATCGCAAACCTCTCACTGCGATAGGCACCGGGACAATAATTCCTAAGAGGACAGATCCCGTACGCACCCCAGAAAGTCTTCCCTCCTTTCTGGTCAGGAAGACAGGAGAGGGAGGAGGAACTGCCCTTGGGTGGCTGAGACTTGAAACCTATCTTGTAACCCTGAGTTATGACCTCCAGGACCCATGGAACCTGCACGTCCCTGAACCAAGCGACTAAAAAGAGCGACAGTCTGCCCCCTACACGATCCAGACGAGGACCGGGGACCGCTCATTCATGCTGACTTAGACTCAGCGGACTTCTTGCTCTGCTTGGATTTATTCCAGGACTGAGCCGGCTTCCAAGAGCTCTTGGTTTGCTCAGGCTTAGCGGAGGACTGCTGACATGGGCTTTATCAAAACGAAAAGAACAAAATTGTCCCTTAGACTCATTCATATTTTCTTGCGGTAGAAGGGCACCCTTGCCCTCTGTGACCGTGGAGATAATTGAATCCAGAAATGGACCAAACAAAATCATTCCCTTAAAGCTGTTGGGAAAGAAGTCTAGACTTAGAAGTCATATCTGCCGACCATAACTTCAGCCAGAGCCCGACGGGCCTGAACAGAAAAAGCTGAAGTCAAATAATCTGCCTAATAGCATTACAGATAAAAGAATTAGCAACCCTTAAGGCCGTAAATCTTTTCTGAGTAACGTCGAGGGGACCTCTTCACCCCCCGATCAATCCTATAAGGAGTCACACCAGAAG
This sequence comes from Bombina bombina, assembly GCF_027579735.1. Taxonomy (NCBI): domain Eukaryota; kingdom Metazoa; phylum Chordata; class Amphibia; order Anura; family Bombinatoridae; genus Bombina; species Bombina bombina. Next base: position 104,387,053 of record NC_069510.1, read on the forward strand.
GTAGTTTCTCCAGCAACCGCAGCAACGGCCACCTCCGGTTGAAACAAATATCCCGTATGTTGAAACAACTTTCTTAACAGAGTTTTCATCCTTTATCCATGGGCTCTTAAAACAAAGAGCTATCCTCAAACGGGATAGTAATACGTTTAGCAAGGGTGAAGATAGCGCCATCCCTTTTAGGGACGGAATCTCACAACTCCATTGAGAGTCCAGGACCGGAAACGATTTGTTAAAGGGAAAAGAGAGGAAAAATCCAGTCCCATTTATTCTTAATAATATTCGCCATCTAACAGGAGCAGGGAAGGATAAGGTACCACCCTGTCCTCAAACTCTATCCAATTTAGGAATCAAAGGTTCCTCAGGCAATTTGGCCTCTGAAACCACTGAATTCACCAAAAAACTTCCTTTAGAAGAAAGCGCAAATTCCTAAAACTAAAGTCTGGTTCCTCCCCAACCGGAGGTTTAGAGGCAGCAGATTCCGACCCAGAATGTTCATACTCTGAAGTCTCAGAAAGAACTTCATCCTCTGATAACCTTATCAGTTAAATCCAATAAATTATCTGATGTACTCTGGGAAGGAGTGCAATATGTAACCTTTTGCTTGCGCTTAGCAGGGTGAGGTAAAGCATTAAAGGCCGCAGACACCGCCGTCTGAGCTCCGCAGTAACGTCTGGTGAGAAAATGGCCCTCTCCAGATGGAGGATAGCAATGCTATGAGAAACTGCATGTGTAGAGAGATAAGCATGTAGGGTACGCACCTCACTTCTGGATAGTTTCCTATCTAAAGGGTCTTTAAAGGAAGTACTATCTTCCATAGGAATAGTAGTACGTTTGGCAAGAGTAAAAAAAGTAGCCCCCATCAACTTTGGGGATCTTTTCCCAAAACTCCAATCTAGCTGCTGGCAAATGATACAATTTTTTTAAACCTTGAAGAAGGGATAAGAGAAGTACCAGGCCTATTTCATTCCTTAGAAATCATATCAGAAATAGCATCAGGAACTGGAAAAACCTCTGGAGTAAACACAGGAGGTTTATAAACAGAATTTAAATGTTTACTAGTTTTAGTATCAAGAGGACTAGTTTCCTCAATATCTAATGTAATCAACAACTCTTTTAACAAGGAACGAATATACTCCATTTTAAATAACTAAGTAGATTTGTCAGTGTCAATATCTGAGGAAGGATCTTCTGAATCAGATAGATCCTCATCAGAGGAGGATAATTCAGTATGTTGTCGGTCATTTGAAATTTCATTAACTTTATGAGAAGTTTTAAAAGACCTTTTACGTTTATTAGAAGGCGGGATAGCAGACAAAGCCTTCTGAATCGCATCAGCAATAAAATCTTTTATATTCACAGGGATATCATGTACATTAGATGTTGAAGGAACAACAGGCATTGTACTTTTACTGATGGATACATTCTCTGCATGTAAAAGCTTATCATGACAACTATTACATACCACAGCTGGAGATATAATCTCCACAAATTTACAACAGATACACTTAGCTTTGGTAGAGCTGTTATCAGGCAACAGGGTTCCAACAGTGGTTTCTGAGACAGGATCAGATTGAGACATCTTGCAAATGTAAGAAACAAAACAACATATAAAGCAAAATGATCAATTTCCTTATATGGCAGTTTCAGGAATAGGAAAAAATGCAAACAGCATAGCCCTCTGACATAGAAAAAGGCAAGAGGCATATAGGAATGGGGTTTAAAATAATGAAATTATTTGGCGCCAAGTATGACGCACAATGCAAAACGATTTTATTTGGCGCTAACAACATCCAGAAATTACACACATTAGCGTCATTGCAGACGCAACCTTGTGCAAGGAATTTCGGCGTCAACTAAGATGCCGGAAATGACGGATTTGCGTCACTGGACGTACCTATGCGCCAAAAAAATTATTGCGCCAAAAATGACGCAATAAACATCGGCATTTTGCGACCTCGCAAGCCTAATTTTGCCCGCAAAATTTTAATCAAAAAGCAGATAATTTGAAAAAAAGACTATACACCAGGTAAGAAAAATATTTTCCTAAATATGATTTTTTCCCCAAATATGAAACTGATAGTCTGCAAAAGGAAATATACATAAACCTGACTCATGGCAAATATAAGTACAATACATATATTTAGAACTTTATATAAATACATAAAGTACCAAACCATAGCTAAGAGTGTCTTAAGTAATGAAAACATACTTACCGAAAGACACCCATCCACATATAGCAAAAGGGAGGTAGGAGATGAATCTCTATGACCGATAACAGAGAACCTATGAAAAAGATTTCCCGCAAGGAAAACCATAGAATTCAATAGGTGATACTCTCTTCACATCCCTCTGACATTCACTGTACTCTGAGAGGAATTGGGCTTCAAAATGCTGAGAAGCGCATATCAACGTAGAAAATCAAGCACAAACTTACTTCACCACCTCCATAGGAGGCAAAGTGTGTAAAACTGATTTGTGGGTGTGGTGAGGGGTGTATTTATAGGCATTTTGAGGTTTGAGAAACTTTGCCCCTCCTGGTAGGTTTGTATATCCCATACATCACTAGCTCATGGACTCTTGCCAATTAAATGAAAGAAAAAGGGATTATCTATCTTTTTAATCACTAACTATCCGGGAGTACACTGTCCCTTTTAAATAAAATTATCAAAAATGAATATGTTTCCCTGCCTGAAAGTCACAATCTTCTCTGCTTGTATTTTTTGTTTATATTACTGTACTATCTTTCTGAGGGTACTTTGTATACAAAAGTATTAATAATGATATAAAACTTCCTTTCAGTTGCATGTATAAGCTGTATTATGACATGTAAATATTACCTAAATGACATAAGATATTGTTGTTTACACTTGGTTCCATCCCCTTTTCAAACTGTCCCATTTTAAAGATGTAACTTATCCAAAATCCAAACATCTTCGGAAATCCAAACCTTTTTCCGGTCCCAAGCAGTTTGGATAAAAGGTTTTCTACCTGGATATCGTTTCCATTACAGCTCTGCATTCTGTGTAGTGATTTGCAAATGAACATTACTCAGTGGTCCTGCAGTATTACAAGCAGGAATTCCAGTACTGTTTTTACAGGTCTGGGGTCTAATATTGTAATTATGCTAAGTAATGATTCTATAAACTATGTGTTAAAAAAAACACCCAATATGTTTTTATCTCCCTTTGATATTTATGTAAACATCTCATCTCACAGTTAAATTATATAATAAAATATAACTGCACAAAAACTAGGATTTTTAACACAGAATCTTTTCAGTTCATTACCAACTATCTGTTCCCCATAACCTTAGGATGAGCCTGATATTGCCATATTGTGTAGGGTCTGTGCAGATGCATACTATTAACCCTTCCCACACCCTGACACAAAAGTGTTTTGTGGGAATATTACGCAGTATCTATAAAGTATGTGCCTCCCTCCCAAATGTTGGGAGAATGGATCATGTGAGAGCTATGTCCTTACATCCCAGCTCTACACTACAAACACTGTACAGTCTGTCACATTCACTTGAAAATAAAATTATATTTAACAAGGTGCAAGAGCCTGGGGCAATGCAGCTGACTAAGAGCACTGGCAGACAAGGGTTAAACTGAACTCTAGTCAAACACAACATGGACACAAGACTAGTCAAACTTTATTGCCAAGTGGGGATTTACACAGCAGTAACTTATAAAGGGGAGGAATGCATAAAAAACAAGGAAACCCGTGTGTTGGGATCCATAGACAGACAACCAGGTTGTGACTCAGTGAAAGCTCCGCACAGCCTTCTTCCTCTGAAATTCCATCTCGTCCACCATCCACACGGCTCCCTTTATATTCTCTACTCGCACAAAACATTTATGGAGGCTCAAGTTATGTCTCACTGCATTCTAGGGAATGGAGAATGAGAGGCAGGGTTAGAAAAGACCGTTATTCCATTCAGTTTGCAGAGGCTTAGATACAAGGTAATCACAGAGGTAAAAAGTGTATTAATATAACTGTGTTGGTTATGCAAAACTAAGGAATGTGTAATAAAGGGATTATCTATCTTTTTAAAACAATAAAAATTCTGGTGTAGACTGTCCCTTTAAGTATGTGTTAACCCGTTACGCAGGTTTTAAACACAGTTACATGAAAGCAATACTACAATAATAAAGTGCTCTAACAAATTAAAGGGACAGTCTAGTCAAGATTAAAGTTTCATGATTCAGATAGGGCATGTCATTTTAAACAATTTTCCAATTTACTTTTATAATCAAATTTGCTTTGCTCATATGCTAATTTCTAAACCCTTGAAATCTACTTCTTATCTCAGTGCATTTTGACAGTTTTTCACAGTTAGACAGCGCTAGTTCATGTGTGACATATAGATAACATTTTGCTCATGCCCGTGGAGTTACCTAGGAGTCACTGATTGGCTAAAATGCAAGTCTGTTCAAAGAACTGAAATAAGGAGGCAGTCTACAGAGGCTTAGATACAAGGTAATCACATAGGTTAAAAGTGTATTAATATAACTGTGTTGGTTATGCAAAACTGGGGAATGGGTAATAAAGGGATTATCTATCTTTTTAAACAATAACAATTCTGGAGTAGACTGTCCCTTTAAAGCATTTCACTTTTGCATTTTTATGTCCCTTTAAACACATATAAGTCTGTTTTCATTACAGATAACAACTTCCAGGGCACCAGTCGGGGAACCTAGTTATAACCAAACAGGTTTGTGTGCACCCTGAAAATACAGATTTTTTAGAATCCACACATTAGAAAGAGGTAAAGTCGAGTGGAAAACACAGGCCCTTCAATACACTCACAAACATAAAAAAGCAAATCTGACAATCTGTGCTGAACCCTTATACTCTTAGCTGGGTGTGTCAGGTAATTGCTGTTTGCACTAGAATAGTGCACCAATACTTAGATACATACGCATGCAATAAATAATACACCTTTAAAGGGATGCTACACTGATTTTTTTCTTTAATGATTCAGATAGAGCATGCAGTTTTAAGCAACTTTCTAACTTGCTCCTATTATCAATTTTTCTTCATTCTCTTGCTATCTTTATTTAAAAAGCTAAGGAGCCGGCCCATTTTTGGTTCAGTACCCTGGATAGTGCTTGCTTATTGGTGGCTACATTTAGCCAACGATAAGCAAACATAACCCAGGTTCTGAACTAAAAATCGAATGTCTAATTCCACCCTATTTCCCTTTATAAAGCTTTGCCTGGGTACAACACCCATTATTATTAGGTTTTTTTATGTACTAGCAGAACATAAAACAGGATTTTTTCCTTACCGATATATTTATTTTCTTCATGTTTAGAGTGTATAAAAGTTAGACATGTGCATGGCGAAAAAATTCGGTTCGGATCGATTCAGATTTTTTCGAATTTTGGTTCGGAGCGATTCGAATTCTGAAAAAATTTGAATCAATTCGGTTCGGATTTGTTTCGGATTCAAATAAATTCGGTTCGGTTTTGTTTCGGATTCATTCGGATTCAAATAAATTCGTCTGGATTCGGTTCGGAAATTCGGTAAGTGTTAGGTGGGATTAGACTAGTATTATGTACTAAATTCGGCTGGATTCGGTTCGATTCGGAATTTCGGTAAGTGTTAGGTGGGATTAGATTTATACTGTACAATAGTTGTGTAATCCATGGCCATCCGAATTTACCGAATAAATCCGAAGTAATTCGGATTTATTCGGTAAATTCGGCAGTATTATAATTCGGAAATTCGGTTCGATCCGAATCGCCAAATTTTCCGAATCGATCCGAAACGAATTGCACATATCTAATAAAAGTTTTTCTCGCTATATGCCAGTGATAATGCCCTTTGAACTAACTGATATATAACAGCTTAAAACCAGGTGTATTCAGGGGAAAGTAAAAAACATTTTTGAGTGAAACTTGTGGTTGGGGATTTAGCAGATTTTAAAGCCTTTGGAGTTATTGATTAGCCTGTTGTATACAGTCCTGTAAATCACTAAAAACAAAGGCAAAGTTGTTTGAGATAAGTGCGCCTCTTACCTTCCAAGTCGCAGAGTTGAATCTAAAATACGCAAACATCCTTGTGAACCAGTGGTAGATCTCACTCAGTGCCAGCTGCCTTTGCGGCGACTCTAGTATGGCCTAAAGAAGACGTAGATCTTAGCCATGTGACATGATGCTGCACAGACAAACTGAGAAGCTGAATATTCTGCTATAACTGTCAGCTTAGTAAAGAAGTAGGAGAGAACTTATATACCTCTCTGTCATACTGGGCTGGTCAGGGCATATTTACTACACATGCTTAGTGATGTTGCTAGTAAAAAAACAAAAAAAAACTTTGCAATATACTTTCACTAATGTTTTTCTCCTTTTCCTTTAATCTAACGCTAAAAATTATGACCATTCCAATTTCTCTTAGAGATGTAAGTGCACACTCAAGACTTAAAGAGACATTAACCACTTTGAAATGGTAATATAAAAAGATAAATTATGTATATATATATATATATATATATATATATATATATATATATATATATATAAATAATATCTTTGCAATATACTTTCATTATTTATTTTGGTCCCCTTCCCTGTAATTCCATTATGAAATTGTTAGCATTTCAATTCCTGTTATAAATGGAAGTGCAGAACACTGTTATAGTCCACACAGCCATTGGCTGCACACTCTAGTGACCTATTTATAACTGTCCCTAATTGGCCACGGCAGAGAAGGTAACTTAAGTTACAACATGGCAGCTCCCATTGCTTTATAGGCATTAAAACTTTACACTTATTTTGTCACTATTTAAACAACTAATGAAACTTTAAAAAATACATCTACTTGTTATTCTCAGACTAATCTTTTCTTTGAATACATCATTATATCTAGCATTGATTTTGTGTTTAATGTCTCTTTAACATATATTGCACACAGTCATTGACTGTCCCTAGTTGGCCTCAGTAGAAAAGGAAACCTGTGTTACAAAATGGTAGTGACCATTGCTTTACAGCCTTTAAAACTTTACACTTTTTTTCAATATTTAAACAAATAATATTTTAAAAAGCACATCTGCATATTATTCTCAGGATAATCTTTGTTTTCAATATATCATTCCATAACATTTAAAGGGACATAATACTCATATGCTAAATCACTTGAAACTGATGCAGTATAACTGTAAAAAGCTGACAGGAAAATATCACTTGAGCATCTCTATGTAAAAAAGGAAGATATTTTACCTCACAATCTCCTCAGCTTAGCAGAGTAAGTTCTGTGTAAAAAGTTATACTTCACCTGCTCCCAGCTGCAGGTAAAAACAAAAAAAAATGAAGAAATGAACAGCAGCCAATCAGCATCAGCAGTGCTGAGGTCATGAACTCTTACTGTAATCTCATGAGATTTGACTTAACTCTCATGAGATTTCATAGTAAGCTTCCTTTACCTGATTGGTGAAATAATATGAGAGTTCACGAGGCTCATCCCCTAAGCTGTCCCAGGACAGACACACTAAAATGCTGCTTAGAAATCCTTTACAATGGGAGGTGGCTACTGAGGAACTTTTGAGGTAAAATATCTTTCTTTTTTACATAGAGATGTTCAGGAGATATTTTCTAGTCAGCTTTGTACAGCTATGCTGCATCACTTTCAAGTGTTTAAACATTTGGGTATTATGGCACTTTAATTAGTGTTTCATGTCCTTTTAAAGGGATAGAAAACACATCTTGCTTTTGTGTAAAAATTGAGCTTTCCTACGCTCCCTAATTTGCAGCACTTGCAGGCTATAGATTTTGTTTTTTGGGATTTCTCGGGAGTGGGGGACAAAGCACAATTTTAGACAAATCCAAGTGGTATTTAATGTTCTTTTAATGATCACGGTTAATTGGTTTGTAATTTATGCAAATTGGCTATAACCTCTACGCTCCCTTTTTTATATACTGTATAATATTAACCTGTAACACACAGTTTTACTTACCCATCGTATAAGAGAGGCATACGTAAAAGGAGGTCTGACAGTGTTGGTTTTGTAATACTCAATACAGTTTGCTGCATCTGCAAATGATGAAAAAAGCAAAACAATATTCTTTATATGTGCAAAGAGGTAAGGGCAATACAAACACTTAAAGGAACAGTCTACCCCAAAATTGTGATTGTTTAAAAAGATAGATAATCCATTTATTACCCATTACCTAGTTTTGCATAACCAACACAGTTATATTAATATATGTTTTACCTCCGATTACCTGTATCTAAGCCTCTGCATAATGCCCCTTTATCTTTTGGCTGTTTACAACTTGCATTTTAGCCAATCAGTGCAATCTCATGTGTAGCTCCACAGGAGTGAGCACAGTGTTATCTATATGGTACACATTAGCTAGCTGTGTCTTGCAGTGAAAAGCTTATAAAATGGTCTGAGATAAAGGCAGTCTGCAGGGGCTTAAAAACAGGCAGAGATTTAAAGTTTTAGATTTTATAATGTTAATATAACAATATTGGTTATACAAACCTGGGGAATTTGTAGTAAAGGCGTTATCTATCTTTTTAAACAATAAAACATTTGGAGTAGACTGTCCCTTTAATTACAATGTTTAAAGAGAAATTAAACACTAAATAAATCATTGCTTGAATGGTGTATTCAGAGCAAAGATTAACCTGAGAATAATTTGTACATGTATTTTTAAAAATTATATTAGTTGTTTAAATATTGAAAAAATAAGGGTAAAGATAATGTCTATAAAGTAGTGGGCGATGCCATATTGTAACTTAAGTTACCTTTTCTGCTGAGGTCAACTAGGAATAGTTATAAATGACTTACTAGAGTGTGGGAGGTGGGTGCGTGGCCTAGTAAGGGAGGTAGGGGCACAGGGGTGGAACTACTGGCGGTGCAGCTGCTGCCACTGCACTGAGGGCTGAGGGGGGGCACGCAGAGTCCCAGGAGCTCAACTTGCTCCGGTTATGCTGTTCCTGTAATATACTTTTTATACTGCATATATATGAATAGTTAAAATCCACTCACAGTGTTGGATCTGGGCAGGTTGGTCTGCATATAAAGAGAACTAGTTTAGGAGGTGGATATCTCCTAATGAAAGTATACACTTATAGCACTCAGGGAGTTTGATGAGACAATATTATGATCTTACATCAGATCTCTAACTATAATATGCAGTTTTGTCAATATTGCCAATCTCATATGAGACATGGACAGATGAAAAGAATATAATTAAAATATAACTTTTATAATGGTCTGCATATAAGGTACACAGGCGCCAGCGGACGGCCTGAAATATACTTTACATGCATTATTTTTTAATGGGCACACCATCCATAATGCGTATGAAATGCAATGTTTGTTAACAGTTTAAACAAATCTGTTTACTGTCCCATTATCGACCAGATTACAAGTGGATCGCTATTTAATGCTCTCGCATGAGCGTTAGCTGTGCTAGAAGTAAGCTTTTTGCGTGCGTCGGGTTTTGCCCATATTATGAGTTAAAAATAAACTGGTTTTGCTTGCTCAATAACCTGATAAGCGCAAAAAGCCAAACTTAGAATAAAGCGCGAGTGATAAGCTATTCCCCCATTGAAGTCAATACAGCAAAAAAAAGTGCTAGGTGTCTAATCTCTTTTTAGAGGGCTCCTTCACTCATCAGATGCAAAAACTACACACGATATTTAGTATAGTAAACATTTTTTGTCTTGTTATCCTACATAAAGACGCACTCTGGAGGATGCTGGTGTTGCCCCAAATTTGTCTTCTCACAGTCAGATTTGTGTCTGAGAAATCCTTCGGCACTGGGAGAGAAAGGTCCAGGCCTGTCCTGGCACAGATACCAGGATACACAGGGATCAGGGTGGTACCGTGCTCACTCTGCTTCTGGAAAAAAAAAAAGGATACAAGATTTGTCTAAGGAGCAATGATATTCATAACTTTCTACATTGCATTTAAAGGGATATGGAACACAAAAAAATGTATTTAATGATTCAAATAGAGCATGCGATTTTTAAACAAAAACTTTATAATTTACTTCTATTATCAAATTTTCTTTGTTCTTTTGGTATCTTTTGTTGAAAAGCAGGAACGTAAGCTTAGGAGTCGGCCTATTTCTGGAGCACTATTTTGCAGCAGTTTTGCAAGAATGGTATCCATTTGCAAGAGAACTTGATAGTGATAATAAAAGTAAATTGGAAACTTTTTTTAAATTATATGCTCGCTCTAAATCACAAAAGAAATGTTTTGGGTTTCATATCCCTTTAAATTAAATAACTGATGGCAAAGACTTGTGACTGATGGCAGAGACTTGTGACTGATGGCAGAGACTTGTGACTGATGGGAGAGACTTGTGACTGATGGCAGAGACTTGTGACTGATGGCAGAGACTTGTGACTGATGGGAGAGACTTGTGACTGATGGCAGAGACTTGTGACTGATGGCAGAGACTTGTGACTGATGGCAGAGACTTGTGACTGATGGCAGAGACTTGTGACTGATGGGAGAGACTTGTGACTGATGGCAGAGACTTGTGACTGATGGCAGAGACTTGTGACTGATGGCAGAGACTTGTGACTGATGGCAGAGACTTGTGACTGATGGGAGAGACTTGTGACTGATGGCAGAGACTTGTGACTGATGGGAGAGACTTGTGACTGATGGGAGAGACTTGTGACTGATGGCAGAGACTTGTGACTGATGGCAGAGACTTGTGACTGATGGCAGAGACTTGTGACTGATGGGAGAGACTTGTGACTGATGGCAGAGACTTGTGACTGATGGCAGAGACTTGTGACTGATGGCAGAGACTTGTGACTGATGGCAGAGACTTGTGACTGATGGGAGAGACTTGTGACTGATGGGAGAGACTTGTGACTGATGGCAGAGACTTGTGACTGATGGGAGAGACTTGTGACTGATGGGAGAGACTTGTGACTGATGGCAGAGACTTGTGACTGATGGCAGAGACTTGTGACTGATGGGAGAGACTTGTGACTGATGGCAGAGACTTGTAAGTGATAGTACATGCTTGTGAGTGATGGCTCAGAATTGTGAATGATGGCAGAGACTTGTGAGTGATAGTACAGAATTGTGAGTGATAGCAGAGACTTGTAAGTAATACTACAGACTTGTGACTGATGGCAGAGACTTGTGACTGATGGCAGAGACTTGTAAGTGATAGTACATGCTTGTGAGTGATGGCTCAGAATTGTGAATGATGGCAGAGACTTGTGAGTGATAGTACAGAATTGTGAGTGATAGCAGAGACTTGTAAGTAATACTACAGACTTGTGACTGATGGCAGAGACTTGTGACTGATGGCAGAGACTTGTAAGTGATAGTACATGCTTGTGAGTGATGGCAGAGACTTGTGACTGATGGAAGAGACTTGTAAGTGATAGTACATGCTTGTGAGTGATGGCAGAGACTTGTGACTGATGGAAGAGACTTGTAAGTGATAGTACATGCTTGTGAGTGATGGCAGAGACTTGTGACTGATGGAAGAGACTTGTAAGTGATAGTACATGCTTGTGAGTGATGGCAGAGACTTGTGAATGTAAGTATTGGCAGATACTTGTAAATGATAGTACAAACTTGTGATTGATGGCACAGAATTGTGAGTGATGGCACAGACTTGTAAGTGACAGTACAGACTTGTGAGTGATGGCAGAGACTTGTGAGTAATAGTACAGACTTGTGAGTGATGGCAGAGACTTGTGAGGAATAGTACAGACTTGTGAGTGATGGCAGAGACTTGTGAGTAATAGTACAGACTTGTGAGTGATGGCAGAGACTTGTGAGGAATAGTACAGACTTGTGAGTGATGGCAGAGACTTGTGACTGATGGTAGAGACTTGTAAGTGATAGTACATGCTTGTGAGTGATGGCTCAGAATTGTGAATGATGGCAGAGACTTGTGAATAATAGTACAGACTTGTAAGTATTGGCAGATATTTGTAAATGATAGTACAAACTTGTGATTGATGGCACAGAATTGTGAGTGATGGCACAGACTTGTAAGTGACAGTACAGACTTGTGAGTGATGGCAGAGACTTGTGAGTAATAGTACAGACTTGTGAGTGATGGCAGAGACTTGTGAGGAATAGTACAGACTTGTGAGTGATGGCAGAGACTTGTGAGTAATAGTACAGACTTGTGAGTGATGGCAGAGACTTGTGAGGAATAGTACAGACTTGTGAGTGATGGCAGAGACTTGTGACTGATGGTAGAGACTTGTAAGTGATAGTACATGCTTGTGAGTGATGGCTCAGAATTGTGAATGATGGCAGAGACTTGTGAATAATAGTACAGACTTGTAAGTATTGGCAGATATTTGTAAATGATAGTACAAACTTGTGATTGATGGCACAGAATTGTGAGTGATGGCACAGACTTGTAAGTGACAGTACAGACTTGTGAGTGACAGTACAGACTTGTGAGCAATGGTAGAGACTTTTGAGTGTTGGCACAGACTTCTGAGCAGTTGCAATGACTTCTAAGTGATTGCACAGACTTGTAAGTGATAGTTTAGACTTGTGAGTGATGGCACAGACTTGTGAGTAATTGTAATGACTTGTGAGTGATGGCACAGATATGTAAGTGATTATACAGGCCTGTGAGTGATGGCACAGACTTGTAAGTAATGGTACAGACGTTGTGAGTAATGCCTCAGACTGATGGTACAGACTTGTGAGTTACAGAACAGATTTGTGACTTATGGCACAAGTTTGTGACTGACAGCACAGACTTGTGAGTGATGGCACAGACTTGTGAGTGATGGTACAGATTTGTGATTGACAGCACAAGCTTGTGATCGATGACCGAGACTTGTAAATGACGGGATGCTAGGCAGTTTTTTTGCCAGGGGGATCACACACATGGTGTGAATGTAATGGAGTGTAGCACATACTCTGGCACCAGGCAGCTCAGCATATGAGCTTTTGCGTTATAGGTTATAAGGATTTCACTTACTGACAAATGCGCTATCTGAGTGCTGAGCTTCCCGTTCAGCTGGTTCTGCATATCATGAAGTCTCTGTTTTTCTACTGCAAGCTGCAACAAGGACAAGATATTTAGTGATAACCCTTTACTTGTTCCGCCGCTAGCGTCACCTCTAGGAATTCAAACCCATTATATTAGCAGTATGTGCACTTTATGTACTATTTAACTGCATAAGCAGCTGTTATGAGCTGTTTATTCTATTTTCATTATTTTATATGTTTTACCAAACTTTTCCTTTTCTTTTACTGAAGTCTTCTCTGAAACTGCAGATATATTACTTCTGTATTTTCCAGCAATTCACTTATAACCTAATAACCTACGTATCTGCATTTTACTAACAACTTGCTTCTAACCTAATAAGTTACACAAACATATAACTTATGTTTTGGCTTTTTCTCATAGATTGTTTTCTAAATGTCTTAAAATCAAGGCCTCTTTGTCTAGTATTATTTTTCCAGCCCAATTAGTATCTGGCCAAATTCCAAGAAAGCATATCTTACTAATTCTAACATAGAGAACCTTTTTTTTTAGTAACCACTAATCACGTGAGATTTATTGGCCAATCATTATTAGCCAATTAGCTCTCTGCTTTGTAAGGAACTGTAATAGTATAAAAATGCATGTAGATGAAAATGTGTAAGTCTTGCGTGGTTGTGTTTTGTGGTGGGACACTGTTGCAACAGTGTAATAAAGATTACCTCTCCTGAGGTGAGCCCTTGTTTGATAAATATCTGGTCTGGACCTCTTTATTACTGCACCTGAGACGAGCTTACTCACGACACAGCCAACAGCTTTACTTTTTACTTCTGTCACCCTGCTAGTATGGCAGCTGTATGAAACCCTCAATACACTTTACCTCCGAAACACGCATTTCCTTCCCTTTTTTCTCAAGTGGGTGACGTAAGAGATGGAAAACGTGTATTTCCAGGTTCAGTAGAGGTAACCACATTTATATAAATAGAGAAGAACAAGTACCCTGATTGAACTAACTCTCAGCTGTTACATGTGTGGATTAAATTGCTTTTTTTTAGATCTGATGTCATTAAAGTAACCGAGGAAATAGACACAATGACAGATTTGCTTGCCTAACCAGCTATAACACCCAAACACAACACAACATACTCAGAGTAGGTGTGCAGATGGCTCATGCCCTATAGCAAGGGTGGCAAAGCTATGGCACAAGTTACCAAGACTGCATGTATAACACATTTGATGGTACTCTGCTTCTGCGATAAAACCTTACAGCTTAGTTTTATTGGTGGCAGTTGCAGTGCTTATAAATCCATGCTACATTTCAGCATTAAAGCTTCAATTGCTGATCTATATTATGGACTTATAAAACAAAGTCAACTTTAACGGTTATTAGTGTCCCTTTAAGTTTAAAAAAAAAACCATAATTTATGCTTACCTGATAAATTCCTTTCTCCTGTAGTGTAGTCAGTCCACGGGTCATCATTACTTATGGGATATTAACTCCTCCCCAACAGGAAGTGCAAGAGGATCACCCAAGCAGAGCTGCTATATAGCTCCTCCCCTCTACGTCACACCCAGTCATTTGACCGAAAACCAAACGAGAAAGGAGAAACTATAGGGTGCAGTGGTGACTGGAGTATAATTTAAAAATTTAGAGCTGCCATAAAAAACAGTGCGGGCCGTGGACTGACTACACTACAGGAGAAAGGAATTTATCAGGTAAGCATAAATTATGTTTTCTCCTGTTAAGTGTAGTCAGTCCACGGGTCATCATTACTTATGGGATACCAATACCAAAGCTAAAGTACACGGATGACGGGAGGGACAGGCAGGATCTTTACACGGAAGGAACCACTGCCTGAAGAACCTTTCTCCCAAAAACAGCCTCCGAAGAAGCAAAAGTGTCAAATTTGTAAAATTTGGAAAAAGTATGAAGAGAAGACCAAGTTGCAGCCTTGCAAATCTGTCCAACAGAGGCCTCATTCTTAAAGGCCCAAGTGGAAGCCACAGCTCTAGTAGAATGAGCTGTAATCCTTTCAGGAGGTTGCTGTCCAGCAGTCTCATAGGCTAAACGTATTATGCTACGAAGCCAAAAAGATAGAGAGGTAGCAGATGCTTTTTGACCTCTCCTCTGTCCAGAATAAACGACAAACAAGGAAGAAGTTTGGCGAAAATATTTAGTTGCCTGTAAATAAAATTTCAGGGCACGGACCACGTCTAGATTGTGCAGAAGTCGTTCCTTCTTTGAAGAAGGGTTCGGGCACAATGATGGAACAACAATCTCTTGATTGATATTCTTGTTAGTGACTACCTTAGGTAAGAACCCAGGTTTAGTATGCAGAACTACCTTATCTGAATGAAAAATCAGATAAGGAGAATCACAATGTAAGGCTGATAACTCAGAGACTCTACGAGCCGAGGAAATAGCCATTAAAAACAGAACTTTCCAAGATAATAGCTTGATATCAATGGAATGAAGGGGTTCAAACGGAACACCCTGTAAAACGTTAAGAACTAAGTTTAAGCTCCACGGTGGAGCTACAGTCTTAAACACAGGCTTAATTCTAGCCAAAGCCTGACAAAAAGCCTGAACGTCTGGAACTTCTGACAGACGTTTGTGTAAAAGGATGGACAGAGCTGAGATCTGTCCCTTTAAAGAACTTGCAGATAAACCCTTTTCTAAACCTTCTTGTAGAAAAGACAATATCCTAGGAATCCTAACCTTACTCCATGAGTAACTCTTGGATTCGCACCAGTGTAAATATTTACGCCATATCTTATGGTAAATTTTCCTGGTAACAGGTTTCCTAGCCTGTATTAAGGTATCAATTACTGACTCCGAAAATCCACGCTTTGATAAAATCAAGCGTTCAATTTCCATGCAGTCAGCTTCAGAGAAATTAGATTTTGATGTTTGAAAGGACCCTGAATTAGAAGGTCCTGTCTCAGAGGCAGAGACCAAGGTGGACAGGATGACATGTCCACTAGATCTGCATACCAGGTCCTGCGTGGCCACGCAGGCGCTATTAGAATCACCGATGCTTTCTCCTGTTTGATTCTGGCAATCAAACGAGGAAGCATCGGGAAGGGTGGAAACACATAAGCCATCCTGAAGGTCCAAGGTGCTGTCAAGGCATCTATCAGGACCGCTCCCGGGTCCCTGGACCTGGATCCGTAACAAGGAAGCTTGGCGTTCTGGCGAGACGCCATGAGATCCATATCTGGTTTGCCCCAACGTCGAAGTATTTGGGCAAAGACCTCCGGATGAAGTTCCCACTCCCCCGGATGAAAAGTCTGGCAACTTAGGAAATCCGCCTCCCAGTTCTCCACTCCTGGGATGTGGATCGCTGACAGGTGGCAAGAGTGAGACTCTGCCCAGCGAATTATCTTTGATACTTCCATCATCGCTAGGGAACTCCTTGTCCCTCCCTGATGGTTGATGTAAGCCACAGTCGTGATGTTGTCCGACTGAAACCTGATGAACCTCAGAGTTGCTAACTGAGGCCAAGCCAGAAGGGCATTGAGAACTGCTCTCAATTCCAGAATGTTTATTGGAAGGAGACTCTCCTCTTGAGTCCATGATCCCTGAGCCTTCAGGGAATTCCAGACAGCGCCCCAACCTAGTAGGCTGGCGTCTGTAGTTACAATTGTCCAGTCTGGCCTGCTGAAGGGCATCCCCCTGGACAGATGTGGCCGAGAAAGCCACCATAGGAGAGAATCTCTGGTCTCTTGATCCAGATTCAGCGTAGGGGACAAATCTGAGTAATCCCCATTCCACTGACTTAGCATGCACAATTGCAGCGGTCTGAGGTGCAGGCGTGCAAAAGGAACTATGTCCATTGCCGCTACCATTAAGCCGATTACCTCCATGCATTGAGCCACTGACGGGTGTTGAATGGAATGAAGGACACGGCAAGCATTTAGAAGCTTTGTTAACCTGTCCTCTGTTAGGTAAATTTTCATTTCTACAGAATCTATAAGAGTCCCCAAGAAGGGAACTCTTGTGAGTGGTAAGAGAGAACTCTTCTCCTCGTTCACTTTCCACCCATGCGACCTTAGAAATGCCAGTACTAACTCTGTATGAGACTTGGCAGTTTGAAAACTTGACGCTTGTATCAGAATGTCGTCTAGGTACGGAGCTACCGAAATTCCTCGCGGTCTTAGTACCGCCAGAAGAGAGCCCAGAACCTTCTTGGAGCCGTAGCCAACCCGAAGGGAAGAGCTACAAACTGGTAATGCCTGTCTAGGAAGGCAAACCTTAGATACCGGTAATGTTCTCTGTGAATCGGTATGTGAAGGTAAGCATCCTTTAAATCCACTGTGGTCATGTACTGACCTCTTTGGATCATGGGTAAGATTGTCCGAATAGTTTCCATCTTGAACGATGGAACTCTTAGGAATTTGTTTAGGATCTTTAAATCCAATATTGGTCTGAAGGTTCCCTCTTTTTTGGGAACCACAAAACAGATTTGAGTAAAACCCTTGTCCGTGTTCCGACCGCGGAACTGGGTGGATCACTCCCATTAGTAAAAGGTCTTGTACACAGCGTAAAAACGCCTCTTTCTTTATCTGGTTTGTTGACAACCTTGAAAGGTGAAATCTCCCTTGTGGAGGAGAAGCTTTGAAGTCCAGAAGATATCCCTGAGATATGATCTCCAACGCCCAGGGATCCTGGACATCTCTTGCCCAAGCCTGGGCGAAGAGAGAGAGTCTGCCCCCCACTAGATCCATTTCCGGATCGGGGGCCCTCACTTCATGCTGTCTTAGGGGCAGCAGCAGGTTTTCTGGCCTGCTTGCCCTTGTTCCAGGTCTGGTTAGGTTTCCAGCCTTGTCTGTAGCGAGCAACAGCTCCTTCCTGTTTTGGAGCAGAGGAAGTTGATGCTGCTCCTGCCTTGAAGTTACGAAAGGCACGAAAATTAGACTGTCTAGCCCTAGGTTTGGCTCTGTCTTGAGGCAGGGCATGGCCTTTACCTCCCGTAATATCAGCGATAATTTCTTTCAAACCGGGCCCGAATAAAGTCTGCCCCTTGAAAGGTATGTTAAGTAATTTCGATTTAGAAGTTACATCAGCTGACCAGGATTTTAGCCACAGCGCTCTGCGTGCCTGAATGGTGAATCCGGAATTCTTAGCCGTAAGTTTAGTTAGATGTACTACGGCATCAGAAATAAATGAATTAGCTAGCTTAAGGGTTTTAAGCTTGTGAGAAATCTAATGTTGCTGAGTCAAGGGTCTCTTCCAGAGACTCAAACCAAAATGCTGCCGCAGCCGTGACAGGCGCAATGCATGCAAGGGGTTGTAATATAAAACCTTGTTGAACAAACATTTTCTTAAGGTAACCCTCTAACTTTTTATCCATTGGATCTGAAAAGGCACAACTATCCTCCACCGGGATAGTGGTACGCTTAGCTAAAGTAGAAACTGCTCCCTCCACCTTAGGGACCGTTTGCCATAAGTCCCGTGTGGTGGCGTCTATTGGAAACATTTTTCTGAATATAGGAGGGGGTGAGAAAGGCACACCGGGTCTATCCCACTCCTTAGTAACAATTTCAGTAAGTCTCTTAGGTATAGGAAAAACGTCAGTACTCGTCTGTACCGCAAAATATTTATCCAACCTACACATTTTCTCTGGGATTGCAACTGTGTTACAATCATTCAGAGCCGCTAACACCTCCCCTAGTAATACACGGAGGTTTTCCAGCTTAAACTTAAAATTTGAAATGTCTGAATCCAGTTTATTTGGATCAGATCCGTCACCCGCAGAATGAAGCTCTCTGTCCTCATGCTCTGCAAATTGTGACGCAGTATCAGACATGGCCCTAGCATTATCAGCGTACTCTGTTCTCATCCCAGAGTGATCTCGTTTACCCCTAAGTTCTGGCAATTTAGACAAAACTTCAGTCATAACATTAGCCATGTCTTGTAGAGTGATTTGTAATGGCCGCCCTGATGTACTTGGCGTTACAATATCACGCACCTCCTGAGCGGGAGATGCAGGTACTGACACGTGAGGCAAGTTAGTCGGCATAACTTCCCCCTCGTTGTCTGGTGAATGTTGCTTAACATGTACAGATTGACTTTTATTTAAAGTAGCATCAATGCAATTAGTACATAAATTTCTATTGGGCTCCACCTTGGCTTTTGAACATATTGCACAAAGAGATTCCTCTGTGTCAGACATGTTTAAACAAACTAGCAATTAGACTAGCAAGCTTGGAAATACTTTTCAACTAAATTTACAAGCAATATGTAAAACGTTACTGTGCCTTTAAGAAGCACACAAAAACTGTCACAGTTGAATAACAATGAACCGGATTAGTTATAGAAACCAAATTTAGCAAAGGATTGCACTCATTAGCAATGGATGATTAACCCTTAATATCAGAAAAAAACGGATAACAATTGAAAATATAAGCGTTTTTATCACAGTCAAAGCACAGTCTCACAGGTCTGCTGTGAGTGATTACCTCCCTCAAAACTAGTTTTGAAGACCCCTGAGCTCTGTGGAGACGTCCTGGATCATGCAGGGAGAAAAAGGCAGACTGTGACTGAATTTCTGATGCATAGTAAAAGTAAAATAGGCCCCTCCCACTCACACTACAAGAGTGAGGGAAGCTCAGTAAACTGTTTTAATTTAAAACAAACGACAGCCATGTGGAAAATAACGCCCAAAACAATTTTTCACCAAGTACCTCAGATAATTAAACGATTTAACATGCCAGCAAACGTTTAAAATCTAATTTATGAAATGTCATTAAAAGCCTGCTGCTAGTCGCTCACACTGCAAGTTAGGCTAAAAGTTATATGCATACAGTATTTTCCCAGTGAAGTGCCATTCCTCAGAAATACTTAAGTGTAAACATATATACATATCAGCCTGATACCAGTTGCTACTACTGCATTTAAGGCTGTACTTACATTATATCGGTATTAGCAGTATTTTCTCAGTCAATTCCATTCCTTAGAAAATAATATACTGCAACATACCTCTTTGCAGGTGAACCTGCCCGCTGTCCCCTGATCTGAAGTTACCTTACTCCTCAGAATGGCCGAGAACAGCAAATGGATCTTAGTTACGTCCGCTAAGATCATACACAAAAACTCAGGTAGATTCTTCTTCAAATTCTGCCTGAGAAGAAAAAAACACACTCCGGTGCCGTTTAAAATAAGAAACTTTTGATTGAAGATAAAAAAACTAAGTTTAATCACCACAGTCCTCTCACACATCCTATCTATTAGTTGGGTGCAAGAGAATGACTGGGTGTGACGTAGAGGGGAGGAGCTATATAGCAGCTCTGCTTGGGTGATCCTCTTGCACTTCCTGTTGGGGAGGAGTTAATATCCCATAAGTAATGATGACCCGTGGACTGACTACACTTAACAGGAGAAAAAGTACCATGAGCACTTAAGAAAATCATATTAAAATGTCACCTGTTTGAGCACTTTCATAAAAGGTTCCCCACTCTCACCTGCTCCTCTAGGTTCTGCACCAGCTCTGATTGGATAAGGCACTGCACCGTCCGCTTGTCGTCAATGTGATGGTCATTATACAGGTGCCTAGCAAGACAGAAGAATGGATGATTACTAGAACAAGAGTAAGATAGCAGTATCCCAGGCTAATGATTACAGTGAGTTGATGTCTCTTTATCTAAAAGAGAGGCAGAAACATCACAAGTCCTACCCTTATCATTGCCACCATTCCCCAGTGGGCTCCAGTACTGTCTTCATCTTACTGAAGAGGGTGAACTTTTGTACAAATATGAAAACAGAGAAGGGGGGTCGCACCCAAAATTGGAATTTTAAAGACTTACTTATTTCAATGTGCCAACAGTCATAAAAAAAACATACAAAATATATTATATAAGAAAAGAAGATATGATATAAAATCAGCGCTTAAAGTATGGCACAGGTTGCACCACAGCTACAGAAGTTACCTTTATTGATGTGTATATATCACCTGTGCACTTCTAGATGTTTCAGATTAATTACAGATACCAATAATACTGTGTATAAACCTAGCAGATTGCAACAAGGTATCAACAGATAATAGCAATTGCTGCTAGTAAAAACAAGGTAAAAGCTTGAAATCATTCATATGCATAAACACATAGGGGTCCATTTATCAAGCTCCGTACGGAGCTTGAGGGCCCCTGTTACTGGCGAGCCTTCAGGCTCGCCAGAAACACCAGTTATGAAGCAACGGTCTAAAGACCGCTGTTCCATAACCTGTCCTCCTGCTCTGAAGAGGCGGACAGAGATTGCCGCAATTCAACCCGATCGAATACGATTGGGTTAATTGACACCCCCTGCTAGCGGCCGCAAATCTGCAGGGGGCGGCATTGCACCAGCAGTTCACAAGAGCTGCTGCTGCAATGCTGAATGTGGAGAGCGTATTGCTCTCCGCATTCAGCGAGGTCTGTTGGACATGATCTGCAATGTCGGATCATGTCCGACAGGCCTTTCATAAATAGGGGCCATAGAGGGTTAGAATTATTGCTACAAAGAGCACATAGTGCCACAGCACGCTCTCAAAGTAGCAAACATATCAGTCCACTCAGAGTCACTGGGCACTTAGGGGCCGATTTATCAAGCTCCGTATGGAGGAAGCAGGCCGTGGACAGAAATCAACTTGATCGAATACGATCGGGTTGATTGACACCCCCTGCTAGCTGCCGATTGGCCGCAAATCTGCAGGGGGCGGCATTGCACCAGCAGATCCCAAGAACTGCTGGTGCAATAATAAATGCTGACAGCTTATGCTGTCGGCATTTATCAATGTGCAGCGGACATGATACGCTACATTGTATCATGTCCGCTCGCACTATGATATCTACCCCTTAAAGTTAACAACACACTCCAGAATCCTCCAGAACTATGACAATGCAAGGAAACATATGCTTATCCGGTTTCACAGGGTTACTGCAACTTGATAGAGTCAGTGTAAACAGGACTTTCTTTTGCAAAACAATGCAGACAACGCTGCTTCCACTTGTATGCTTACAGCTCATCCCCTGTTATCAGAACAGGATACCTTTTAATCACTAACCATACGGTTGACATTTTCATCCCTGCCGGTTATGCCTGGGTCACTTGTCTGTGTGTGAAGCTCCTTGTAGGTTTCATCAAAGCCTTGCAGCTCGTGGTTTATCAAACATTACACCAGAGTGATGCCAGAATGATGCATTTCGCACCTCCCACAACTGGACTGGCTTAGGGCCTCATCTGATGAACTTCTTTAGCTCTGGTGCAACCTGTGTCATACTTTAAGCGCTGATTTTATATCATAGCTTCTTTTCTTATATAATATTTTTTATATAACTTTTGTACAAAGAAGCCATTGTTTCTTCTTTAACAGATAAAGACAGATGTATATTTACTGGCCCACTAGTCAAGCCACTAGCACTGAGGACCCAGGCTTCCTATCAGTAATGATGCACAAGGGTGGTTGTGTTAAAGGGACACTCAAGTCACAACAAACTTTTATGATTCAGAAAGAACATGCCTTTTAAGACACTTTCCAATTTATTTCCATTATCAAATTTTGCGGTCATTTTATATTTACACGTTCTGGGGAACAAGATCCTACTGAGAATGTGCACAAGCTCAGAGGGTATACGTATACTAGTCTGTGATTGGTTGATGTCTGTCACATGATACAGGGGGCCGGAAAATAAGAGAAAAAATAAATTTGTCTTGAATTTTATTTACTGCTTATTTGAAATTCAGAGTAAGTGTTATTGCCTTGTATTTTTATTATGCACTTGTTATTTATATAATTATAATTCATTGAGTGGTCCTTTAACTCTATGCTACCCTGGTTGAGACGAGCACTTAACATGAATGTGGCTGTGGAGTTGATATCACTGTGTGCTATTCAATTGCTTCCCAATTTGAATTTCCTGACACAGTGAGGGTGAGGGTATAGTTACTTCTAAAGAGTATGTTGACTTTAAAAATCACTTATTTAATTTCTTATTAAATCAACTTATTTAATAACATGTTAATCTCATTGTTAGTACACCGAGATCGTTAGATGTTATTCATATGAACGAACCATCCTCTAAATCACAGTTATGGACTATAGGGTTTATAAGTATCAACATAGACCTGCAATACATCACCAAAGATTTTCCATATGGAGTTACAATTAACCAGAATTCCTTGAGAATCACATCAGCTTGTTTCCTGGCTAAGGCTGTCTCTACATGATATCTCATTACCCAGTACTGAGTGAGTTCCTATATATATATATACTTATGCGGCCACATACAGCTTTGGTAACATCTAATCAATTCTTCATGATGAGATCTTATACAGGGCCGTCTTTAATACTGACTGGACCCTGGGCAAACATTTTCTTGCCCCCCCCCCCCCCAATTCAATTTCGCTCTCCACCCCAACATCCCAAAAAACAACTAAATCAATTTATTTTATATATTTTTTTAAAATTATTAGCCCAGCAGTGGATCATCCACTGCTGGGCTAATCATTAAAAAAATAATTGCAATATGTGAAACTGGACTTTACTAATAAGTAAATAAATATATATATAAATTCCTCCACTCTGCATTAATTTAATATGCTTTTGAATGTGATTCTGGTGTGAGGTTAGCTGGTTAAAGAGATTTAGGGCAGCCAACAGGAGCAAAGCAAGGTAAAGACTGAGGCGGAAGCATAGAGGTGCAGACAGATATAAGTTTACTGACTGGAACAGTAGAACTACTATGGGAAGCTGTAAAATCTGAAACAGAGAGAAATAAAAACTATAAAAATAAACCTTACCTTAATGTGTGAAGTATCAGCATGACACTATACATCAGCCACAGCAGCACATGTCACTACTTTGCTAGGAACAAGTTCCCTCTCATCCTGCACTAGACAATGGGGGAGGGGCATGTGTACACCGGACATATAGCTCAGCATGCTAAGGCACTGGCTGAGGTCTGTAGCAATCCAAGGGTTGCAGGTTCGATCCCCGGCAAGGTCCACTCAGCCTTTCATCCTTCCAAGGACGATAAAATGAGCAGCGCCTTGAGACCCTTACGGTTGATTAGCTGCGCTTTACAAGTATCCAATACATACATACATACATACACTCACTTATTCTTCCCACTGACACCTTTCTACAAAGCACTGTTTTCCTAACAAACTTCAGTTAGTTGATCTTAGGGCCACAGCAGAAAGAGCAGGGCTAAGGGGACCAGCAGACTGGATGCTGTCTGTCCAAGGCTGCATGGATACAGTGTGAGATGAGTCACACAGCCTCAAGACTGAAGAGAGCAGTGTATGCAGCTGCACAGATGCTCAAATCCTCACGTGCCTGCAACTCCAGCTGCATGCGCCTACAGTCAGCCCTACCCAGAAACAATCCCCACAACCAGAGCAGTTACCTGGTAACAGTGGTAACCCCAGCAGGACCTTTTCTGATGCAGTTGGATTGGCTGGATGCAGAGTTAGGGCTTAGCATTCAGTGCTGCACAGTGCACATCTAAAACAGCACATGGCACTTTTGACTGTGACAATATTAGGACTGACTGTGTGTGTGCCCCATGTCACATGACATCAGCAGTCTGGCATGAACTAAAAAAAACTGCCCCTTTTGCCTTGTGTTAAAGACGGTCCTGATCTTATACTAAGATTTTCTTAAAAGCACCTTAATATAGAGCAGTGTTTCTATATTGTCTCAGTATGAAAATGGTCAGATATGTTTATCTCGTTATGCTGTAGTTATTTATAGAGAGCTATGATGATACTAGGGCACTTTATGGTCTGACATGAAAATTTAATTTGTTTTACAGAAAACAGAAGAGTGGGAACTGTTTTTTAGGATTACTAATATGGAAGACTATTTTAAAGAACCATTTTAAGAAATCAATTTATTTTCTGCTAACCTGTTATCATAAAACATTTATTATAATTCATACATTCTTCCTCACTACCGCTGTAACCGTATCACTTCAGTATACGCTATCCTGCGTCTAACATTACTGCACTGGTGTCATGCATTTTGTATTAAGCATTTTAAGAACATTTTTTCCTGACAACACATCCACTTACTTGAGGCATTGGTGATAATCTGCAAAGGCCTTCTCACACCCAGGAAACTTACAGACACCGCTGTACAACAGCGGGTAGATGAGATCAGTGCTGGAAGTAAAAAAAGTAAAACTGAGTGTTGGCGTGAACCGAAATTATAGACGAGGGAAGAAAATTGTAACTTAACAATCAAGCAACCACATTAATTATAATTCTGTACCTTAGGCACTAAACCATTAAATTAAGGATCAAAAAAAGCATAAAACTGAACTTTCTTGATTTAGATAGATAAATATAAAAAAAAAAGTTCCCATTAACTTTGAACTTAAATTTGACCTCATTCTCTTGGTTTCTTTTCTTGAAACATATCTCCTCTCCATAAGAGTATACTGATGTATGCTCAAGAGTGTCCAAATGTCTTGAGCACTATTAAACTATATAAATATTGTTGCAAACACTGCTGCCATACTGTGCACAAAACAGTGTACCTCAGTATGCTATCATGGAAAGAAGCCACGGGTAGTGCGTTTCCTAATGGCTGTACCGACTGCTTGTCAAACCTTAAAGGGATACTAAACCCAAATTATTTCTTTCATGATTCAGATAGAGCATGCAATTTTAAGCAACTTTCTAATTTACTACTATTGTCAATGTTTCTTTGTTCTCTCTCTATCTTTATTTGAAAAATAAGGCATCTAAGTTAAGGAGCCAGACAATTTTTGGTTCAGACCATGGACAGCACTTGCTTATTGGGTACATTTAGCCACCAATCAAAAAGCACAACCCAGGTTGTGAACCAAAAATGGGCCGGCTTCCTAACTTACATTCTTGCTTTTCAAAAAAAAAAAAATAGTAGGAGTAAATTAGAAAGTTGCTTAAAATTGCATGCTCTATCTGAATAATTAAAGAAAAAAATTGGGTTCAGTGTCCCTTTTTTAAGAAAGCCTCAGTTACAGAGAGGGTGTGGAAGGTGACTGAAAGGGTATAAAGAAAGGTAAGTGTATTATTTTTTATGGTATTTTCTATTGAGGCATGATTATAGATTAAGTACATTTAAAGCAGTAAAAATAAAATAAAATCAGTAGTAGGCAACAGTGATAAGATACATGCTTCTCTATATAATGATTTTAAGGACAGATTGATAGATACATAGATGGGCCTACAACCTGCACTAATAAAAGGTTCCTCTGCATTAGGATTGTACACATTCTGCACATGCCTATTTATAGACAGACTGCTATGGCTCCCCAGCACTTGGGTCCTAGTACCACTGTCCCTGCTGTACCACCATTGGTAGTTCCGCCCCTGATTGAAAAATGCATAGAACTTGTAAACAAGATTATCACTTTAAACAACATATATTGCTTCTTCTTTAAAGTCCCATAAAACATGTTGAGATCTGTGCATATCCTAAAAGGGTTAATTAAGTAAAAATAGTTTGCATAAAACATTGTTTAAAAATTGCAGGCAAGTATTTTAAAATAATTTTCAGAAATAGGCAAATTTAGTTACATAGCCATGCTGTCATGGGTAGTCTGATCCACCCCCCTTATCAGTATTTAGCATCAGAAACACAGGCATTGTATTTCACAGCAGCATATTTGCTTCTATGCATGCTCCAGCAGATAATCACTGTGTACTTCTGCACTTTACCAAAGCAATGGTAGATATAGATACAGCCATAGAAGGAAATGTGTAGGGGGAGTTAGAGCTGTACAATTCGGAAACTTAAAAGAAAGGGTTAATGGTGAGGCACTGCAGTATACATTTGCAGGTAAAGTAATTAAAGTACATATTATTAAATTTTGTCTCTAACCCAACATGTTTTATGTCCATTTAAGTTGTCTATTGTCTAATATACAAGAAGTGACAGATTTTGACCTGTCCCCATAGGGCACACCAAAGTGTAAACCAGGCATGTACTGACCTGTCCTTGCTCTGTGTAAAGCCTGTAGACTTTTTATGAGTCTTCTCTGTGTTCAGGACCTCTGGATGGTGCAGTAATGCAGAAGCTGATCTGTTTTTACCTGAAATGACCTCTTCAGGTTTTCCTAAAGGTAACTCCGGCTGGACCCACCCGAGGCTGGTGAGACTCAGTCCTGCGACAAGACAGACAGTCTCAGAACATCCTGCCAAAGACAGATTTGCACAAGGGGAAACACAGGGGAGGATCAAAGACAAAGGAGAGTTAGGGTGTGTAGCTACATATTTTGTTAATTCACATGACACTGATTGTGCTACCTTTAGGTATAAAAAAAACATAATTTATGCTTACCTGATAAATTCCTTTCTTCTGTTGTGTGATCAGTCCACGGGTCATCATTACTTCTGGGATATAACTCCTCCCCAACAGGAAATGCAAGAGGATTCACCCAGCAGAGCTGCATATAGCTCCTCCCCTCTACGTCAGTCCCAGTCATTCGACCAAGAATCAACGAGAAAGGAGTAACCAAGGGTGAAGTGGTGACTGGAGTATAATTTAAAAGATATTTACCTGCCTCAAAAACAGGGCGGGCCGTGGACTGATCACACAACAGAAGAAAGGAATTTATCAGGTAAGCATAAATTATGTTTTCTTCTGTTATGTGTGATCAGTCCACGGGTCATCATTACTTCTGGGATACCAATACCAAAGCAAAAGTACACGGATGACGGGAGGGAAAGGCAGGCTCATTATACAGAAGGAACCACTGCCTGAAGAACCTTTCTCCCAAAAATAGCCTCCGAAGAAGCAAAAGTGTCAAATTTGTAAAATTTGGAAAAAGTATGAAGTGAAGACCAAGTTGCAGCCTTGCAAATCTGTTCAACAGAGGCCTCATTCTTAAAGGCCCAAGTGGAAGCCACAGCTCTAGTGGAGTGAGCTGTAATTCTTTCAGGAGGCTGCTGTCCAGCAGTCTCATAGGCTAAACGTATTATGCTACGAAGCCAAAAAGAGAGAGAGGTAGCAGAAGCTTTTTGACCTCTCCTCTGTCCAGAGTAAACGACAAACAAGGAAGAAGTTTGGCGAAAATCTTTAGTTGCCTGCAAGTAGAACTTGAGGGCACGAACTACATCCAGATTGTGTAAAAGACGTTCCTTCTTTGAAGAAGGATTTGGACACAAGGATGGGACAACAATCTCTTGATTGATGTTCCTGTTAGTGACTACCTTAGGTAAGAACCCAGGTTTAGTACGCAGAACTACCTTGTCTGAGTGAAAAATCAGATAAGGGGAATCACAATGTAAGGCTGATAACTCAGAGACTCTTCGAGCCGAGGAAATAGCCATTAAAAACAGAACTTTCCAAGATAACATTTTTATATCAATGGAATGAAGGGGTTCAAACGGAACACCCTGTAAAACGTTAAGAACTAAGTTTAAACTCCATGGTGGAGCAACAGCTTTAAACACAGGCTTGATCCTAGCTAAAGCCTGACAAAAGGACTGGACGTCTGGATTTTCTGACAGACGTCTGTGTAACAAGATGGACAGAGCTGAAATCTGTCCCTTTAATGAACTAGCTGATAAACCCTTTTCTAAACCTTCTTGTAGAAAAGACAGTATCCTAGCGATCCTAACCTTACTCCAGGAGTAACCTTTGGATTCGCACCAGTGTAGGTATTTCCGCCATATTTTATGGTAAATCCTTCTGGTAACAGGCTTCCTAGCCTGAATTAGGGTATCAATAACCGACTCAGAAAAACCACGTTTTGATAAAATCAAGCGTTCAATTTCCAAGCAGTCAGCTTCAGAGAAGTTAGATTTTGATGTTTGAATGGACCCTGTATCAGAAGGTCCTGTCTTAGAGGTAGAGACCAAGGCGGACAGGATGACATGTCCACTAGATCTGCATACCAAGTCCTGCGTGGCCATGCAGGTGCTATTAGAATTACTGATGCTCTCTCCTGTTTGATTTTGGCAATCAATCGAGGAAGCAGCGGGAAGGGTGGAAACACATAAGCCATCCTGAAGTTCCAAGGTGCTGTCAAAGCATCTATCAGAACTGCTCCCGGATCCCTGGATCTGGACCCGTAGCGAGGAAGTTTGGCGTTCTGGCGAGACGCCATGAGATCTATCTCTGGTTTGCCCCAACGTCGAAGTATTAGGGCAAAGACCTCCGGATGAAGTTCCCACTCCCCCGGATGAAAAGTCTGGCGACTCAAGAAATCCGCCTCCCAGTTCTCCACTCCCGGGATGTGGATTGCTGACAGGTGGCAAGAGTGAGACTCTGCCCAGCGAATTATCTTTGATACTTCCATCATTGCTAGGGAGCTTCTTGTCCCTCCCTGATGGTTGATGTAAGCTACAGTCGTGATGTTGTCCGACTGAAACCTGATGAACCCCCGAGTTGTTAACTGGGGCCAAGCCAGAAGGGCATTGAGAACTGCTCTCAATTCCAGAATGTTTATTGGAAGGAGACTCTCCTCCTGATTCCATAGTCCCTGAGCCCTCAGAGAATTCCAGACAGCGCCCCAACCTAGTAGGCTGGCGTCTGTTGTTACAATTGTCCAGTCTGGCCTGCTGAATGGCATCCCCCTGGACAGGTGTGGCCGATAAAGCCACCATAGAAGAGAATTTCTGGTCTCTTGATTCAGATTCAGAGTAGGGGACAAATCTGAGTAATCCCCATTCCACTGACTTAGCATGCATAATTGCAGCGGTCTGAGGTGTAGGCGTGCAAAAGGTACTATGTCCATTGCCGCTACCATTAAGCCGATCACCTCCATGCATTGAGCTACTGACGGGTGTTGAATGGAATGAAGGACGTGGCATGCATTTTGAAGCTTTGTTAACCTGTCTTCTGTCAGGTAAATCTTCATTTCTACAGAATCTATAAGAGTCCCCAAGAATGGAACTCTTGTGAGAGGAAAGAGAGAACTCTTCTTTTCGTTCACTTTCCATCCATGCGACCTTAGAAATGCCAGAACTAACTCTGTATGAGACTTGGCAGTTTGAAAGCTTGAAGCTTGAATTAGAATGTCGTCTAGGTACGGAGCTACCGAAATCCCTCGCGGTCTTAGTACCGCTAGAAGGGCACCCAGAACCTTTGTGAAGATTCTTGGAGCCGTAGCCAATCCGAATGGAAGAGCTACAAACTGGTAGTGCCTGTCTAAGAAGGCAAACCTTAGATACCGGTGATGATCTTTGTGGATCGGTATGTGAAGGTAAGCATCCTTTAAATCCACTGTGGTCATGTACTGACCCTCTTGGATCATGGGTAAGATTGTCCGAATAGTTTCCATTTTGAACGATGGAACTCTTAGGAATTTGTTTAGAGTCTTTAAATCTAAGATTGGCCTGAAAGTTCCCTCTTTTTTGGGAACCACAAACAGGTTTGAGTAGAACCCTTGTCCTTGTTCCGACCGCGGAACCGGATGGATCACTCCCATTAATAACAGATCTTGTACGCAGCGTAGAAACGCTTCTTTCTTTATCTGGTTTGTTGACAACCTTGACAGATGAAATCTCCCTCTTGGGGGAGATAATTTGAAGTCTAGAAGGTATCCCTGCGATATGATCTCTAGAGCCCAGGGATCCTGAACATCTCTTGCCCAGGCCTGGGCGAAGAGAGAGAGTCTGCCCCCCACTAGATCCGGTCCCGGATCGGGGGCTCTCGGTTCATGCTGTCTTTGGGGCAGCAGCAGGTTTCCTGGCCTGCTTGCTCTTGTTCCAGGACTGGTTAGGCTTCCAGCCTTGCCTGTAACGAGCAACAGCTCTTTCCTGTTTTGGTGCAGTGGAGGTTGATGCTGCTCCTGTTTTAAAGTTCCGAAAGGGACGAAAATTAGACTGTCTAGCCTTAGCTTTGGCTTTGTCTTGAGGTAGAGCGTGGCCCTTACCTCCTGTAATGTCAGCGATAATCTCTTTCAAACCGGGCCCAAATAAAGACTGCCCCTTGAAAGGTATATTAAGTAATTTGGACTTAGAAGTAACATCAGCTGACCAGGATTTTAGCCACAGCGCCCTACGTGCCTGTATGGCGAATCCTGAGTTCTTAGCCGTAAGTTTGGTTAAATGTACTACGGCCTCCGAAATGAAGGAATTAGCTAGTTTAAGGACTCTAAGCCTGTCCGTAATGTCGTCTAGCGTAGATGAACTAAGGTTCTCTTCAAGCGACTCAATCCAAAATGCTGCCGCAGCCGTAATCGGCGCGATACATGCAAGGGGTTGTAATATAAAACCTTGTTGAACAAACATTTTCTTAAGGTAACCCTCTAATTTTTTATCCATTGGATCTGAGAAAGCACAGCTATCCTCCACCGGGATAGTGGTACGCTTAGCTAAAGTAGAAACTGCTCCCTCCACCTTGGGGACCGTTTGCCATAAGTCCCTAGTGGTGGCGTCTATTGGAAACATCTTTCTAAATATTGGAGGGGGTGAGAACGGCACACCGGGTCTATCCCACTCCTTAGTAACAATTTCAGTTAGTCTCTTAGGTATAGGAAAAACGTCAGTACTCGCCGGTACCGCAAAGTATTTATCCAACCTACACAGTTTCTCTGGTATTGCAACGGTGTTACAATCGTTGAGAGCTGCTAAGACCTCCCCTAGTAGTACACGGAGGTTCTCCAATTTAAATTTAAAATTTGAAATATCTGAGTCCAATCTGTTTGGATCAGAACCGTCACCCACAGAATGAAGCTCTCCGTCCTCATGCTCTGCGAGCTGTGACGCAGTATCAGACATGGCCCTAGCATTGTCAGCGCACTCTGTTCTCACCCCAGAGTGATCACGCTTGCCTCTTAGTTCTGGTAATTTAGACAAAACTTCAGTCATAACAGTAGCCATATCTTGTAATGTTATCTGTAATGGCCGCCCAGATGTACTAGGCGCCAAAATATCACGCACCTCCCGGGCGGGAGATGCAGGTACTGCCGCGTGAGGCGAGTTAGTCGGCATAACTCTCCCCTCGCAGTTTGGTGAAATTTGTTCACATTGTACAGATTGACTTTTATTTAAAGTAGCATCAATACAGTTAGTACATAAATTTCTATTGGGCTCCACCTTGGCATTGGAACAAATGACACAGATATCTTCCTCTGAGTCAGACATGTTTAACACACTAGCAAAAAAACTTACAACTTGGTTATAATCTTTTTTAGCAAAAAAACGCACTGTGCCTCAAAGAGGTACTAACGATTAAATGACAGTTGAAATAATGAACTGAAAAACTGTTATAGCACCAAACTTTAAAACAACACAATCTTTTAGCAAAGGTTTGTTCCCATTAGTAAAAACAACACTAATTAAATTTGTACATAAGAAAATAAAACAACGTTTTTATTCACAGTCACTATAAGGATTCTCACAGCTCTGCTGAGAGAATTTACCTCCCTTCAAAGAAGTTTGAAGACCCCTGAGATCTGTCAGAGATGAACCGGATCATGCAGGAAATATAAAAGTAACTGACTGGAATTTTTTGATGCGTAGCAAAGAGCGCCAAAAACGGCCCCTCCCTCTCCCACACAGCAGTGAAGAGAAACGAAACTGTCACAATTAAAGCAAAAAAACTGCCAAGTGGAAAATAATGCCCAAATATTTATTCACACAGTACCTCAGCAAAGTTAAACGATTCTACATTCCAGCAAAAACGTTTAACATGAGAATAGTTATTAAAAGGATTAATGACCTTTAACAGAGTAGTTCCGGTGAAATACCATCCCCAGAATACTGAAGTGTATACATACATGTCATTTTAACGGTATGGCAGGCTTTTCTCATCAATTCCATTCAGAAAATAAAAACTGCCACATACCTCAATGCAGATTCATCTGCCCGCTGTCCCCTGATCTGAAGCCTTTACCTCCCTCAGATGGTCGAGAACAGCAATATGATCTTAACGACTCCGGTTAAAATCATAGTAAAAATCTCTGTCAGATTCTTCCTCAAACTCTGCCAGAGAAGTAATAACACGCTCCGGTGCTATTTTAAAATAACAAACTTTTGATTGAAGTCATAAAAACTAAGTATAATCACCATAGTCCTCTCACACATCCTATCTAGTCGTTGGGTGCAAGAGAATGACTGGGACTGACGTAGAGGGGAGGAGCTATATGCAGCTCTGCTGGGTGAATCCTCTTGCATTTCCTGTTGGGGAGGAGTTATATCCCAGAAGTAATGATGACCCGTGGACTGATCACACATAACAGAAGAAAACTCTGTATGTCTTTATTTAAAGATAAGTGCACAGACAGAGAGTGTAATGGTTTTGCCATCTATCCCCAAAAAGTAGTGCAATGTTGCATCATGAATTTACTGAATGTCTAAGGACTTAAACCCAAAGCAGTCCAGTAAACTCATAACCCACAGATATTACAAAAAGGCAAACCAAAACAAGCACAGCACTGCTGTATGGGTTTAATTAATAAAGGGAGTGAGAAATTAGAAGAAACAGCTCCAAATGCTGTAGCTTTCCTAGGTTCATGCGAGACACTGAGAGACGGATGATCTAAAGCTCTCCATACTGGTGAGATTATCTAAGAAGTCTCGTCAGTACTGTGAGGTCATTCAAAGAATTTTAGAAAGGCAAATTTTAGCTTGAGAGCTGTTTATTTCTCTTTTGCAGGATTCTGTATTTGAAGGAAAGACTCACACTTTACAATATAATGCTCAAAGAAAGCCCCCAAAGAGTTTATGTGATTCTTCTCCAAACTGGAAAGTTTTTGATCATAGGGTCATGAGGGTGTAATGTCTGATTACTGACCTTTATAAAGAAGACATTTCATGGAATTTACTGGTATGATCCCAACCCACAAAAGATAGTCTATGCCTGAGGTGACATAAAAACTCTACTCTGCACAACAGAAACAGATAATCCCAGTCTGGCAAGGCCAAATAAGTCCAAAAATGCTCTGGATGTTGTCATCCACAGAAGATGTGTCAGGCACTGTTAAGGCTCGGCTTTGTGAATGGTGCAGTTGTCAGCAACAGGTTTCTCAGATTAGAATCTAAGATACTAGTTTGTTTTTCTTTTTTATTTGTATCTTATTCCTAATATATAGCTTCCATAACAAAAGGTGTACACCTGTGGGTGGACAAGGTTTTTGTACATGAGTAACACTCTACACAAGATAAACCAAACCTCCGTCTAATGGGCCACATGCAACCTTGAAGATCTTGGTTGAATGAAGTGGCTCTAGTACTTAACAAATCAATGTGCCCCTTGTGCCTTGCAGCCAAAAGTCTTAACTTAGATTTGAAGCCAAAAAATAAGACATTTGGGGGCCACGCTATCAAACTTATTCTTTACTGTTAGGGCAATGTATGACTACATTTGTTTCTCTGGCACTGTGCCATCCCAAATTTCCTCTTTTTAATGCAATGAAACACAAGAGCTTACGCTTACCTCTGGTAATGACCGGGAAAAGGTTTGGGGGCTGAAGGTTCAGAACAGATGAAGAGGCAGCAGGGGACAAATGAATAACAGGAGACTGAGAGGCAGAGTCTCTTGAAATCTGTTCAGAGGAGAATAATAACAATGAGGAGTGACCACAAGTCAGTAACAAATGATCAAACAGATACAAGGTTCAAATGTCTTTAGACCAGAAACAGTCAGTCTGCATCAATCATGAGCTAGGAGATTAAAGGAATACTAAGCCCAATTTTTTCTAGATAGCGCTTGCTGATTAGTGGCTACATTTAGCCACCAATCAGCAAGCAGTACCCAGGTGCTGAACATAAAATGGGTCAGTTCCAAAGCTTTTATTCCTGCTTTTCAAATAAAGACCAAGAGAACGAAGACAAAAAATATAATAGGAGTAAATTAGAAAGTTGCTTAAAATTGCTTGCTCTATCCGAATCATGAAAGAAAAAATGTGGGTTTAGTATCCCTTTAATTGGACACTATGATATAGGACACTAGCAGGTTGTAGAAATATTGATTATATACTGATTAGCTAAAGTTCTCTAGTATAGGCAGAGGGTGTAACATTGCTGGGTTTACAATCTCAATTCCATTATCGTAATTTCCATGCACTGCAATCTGTAACTTATTAAATATCATGATGGCTGATTCTTAGACAATCACACACTAATGTGGATGTATCAGGCTTCCTGCCATCTAAGGAAGGAAGTGAATTTACAAACGAAGCTTATCTACTGCACACAATCACACAATGTACATGTATCAGGGTTCCTGCCATCTAAGGAAGGAACTGAATTTACAAACGAAGCTTATCTACTGCGCACAATCACACAATGTACATGTATCAGGGTTCCTGCCATCTAAGGAAGGAACTGAATTTACAAACGAAGCTTATCTACTGCACACAATCACACAATGTACATGTATCAGGGTTCCTGCCATCTAAGGAAGGAACTGAATTTACAAACGAAGCTTATCTACTGCACACAATCACACAATGTACATGTATCAGGGTTCCTGCCATCTAAGGAAGGAACTGAATTTACAAACGAAGCTTATCTACTGCGCACAATCACACAATGTACATGTATCAGGGTTCCTGCCATCTAAGGAAGGAACTGAATTTACAAATGAAGCGTATCTACTGCGCACAATCACACTGCAAGAGTTATGGAGTTATCTATACACTGCAGTACACAGCAGAATGAACTTGAGACACAATAGTAATGTCTGTAGTTAATACTTACGGGGTGAACCACTACAGCCTGTCTGTTCTCTTGAAGCAGCGCTCGCAAATGTGGGGAATCACTGAAAGGCCCTGAAGAAGTCACCATAACATGAGGCTTCCTGTGCTGCAGGGATAAATGAGCCTAACTTGTTAATATGACCAGCAAGACTACTTATAGCTCATATTGTTATAAATCACATTTCAACATCATACTCATCTTCTTCCACAGAAGAGTGCCCTTTACAAGTAATTAAGAAATTGCCCTTTAAAAAAAAAAATTAAATAAAAAAGATAAAATACACAGTGGTTGAGGAGCTGACGCTATTTAGTAACATGGAAGCACATGGATAAGAGAGGAAGTAACAAGGTACGTAACAGGGATGAGAGACTAGAAAATAAGACAAAATGAGAGGGCAAATCAAAATATGGACTGACTGATGAGGCAGCAAACACTTAAATTAGCTCTGTATCAACTACACACAAACGGGAATCAGGCCTATATATTACTGCACACACACATATATATATATAAAGTAAGGCGATGATAAAAATGGAGAATTCTCATTTACTGAAGGAAGCAACTAAACATTTTCAGTGAGAGCCGAGAATCATAAAATGGTGTGTAAAGTGAGGCCAAGGGGTCAATGTATTAAAGTGTGGACAGACATGATACGATGTAGCATACGCTGTCGGCATTTATCATTGCACCAGCAGTTCTTGTGTACTGCTGGTGCAATACCACCCCCTGTAGATTCGCGGCCAATCGGCCCCTAGCAGGGGGTGCCAATCAACCTGATCGTATTCGATCGGGCTGATTGCTGTCCACCACCTCAGAGGTGGCGGACGAGTTAAGGAGCAGCGGTCTTAGGACAGCTGCTTCTTAACTTCGGCTTCAGGCGGAACTGAAGCGGAGTGGGTCGGAAGCAGCATCTGCTGCTTTATAAATTGACCCCCAAGACTTACTGGGGGTAGGTGAAGAGGTGTTCACAGAGAGAGGTAGGTGGGTGTAACTAACAGATTGTGTGCCAGGGATTTTGCTTACCCATAAATAAATCTGCTCACATTGATAGCACGGGCAATAATAATAATAATAATCCATACTGACAGGTAAACAGCTACCAGCCATTTACAAAAGGGTTGAAACCTCCTCAATTCAAACATTTTCAGTTGGCACCGCCCACATTCTTAAGTCCCCAGTGTATCATGCAGCTCAGGTCCCAACGCTAAGCTACATGCAGTTATTGGGCAGAGAATGCACCTGTATAATATGGCAGGGTGCTAAGACTTGGGATCTACTACTAAGTTAGTGATTTACTTTTCAAATGGAAAATGTAAATAGATCTGATCTTGCACATAGTGTGCACTGAATTCTTAAGTCACAACTTACTCAAGAAAAGAACCCGCTTTTTTACCGGGATATGATACATTGCTGCACAACATATTTGCACAATTTCGCACTGTATCACAAGTGTGGGGAGAATAGGAAATCACATGGTCTTGTGATTTAGTGGTTAGCGCTATGAAATCTACCTTCAGGGAGCACCTATTATATTGGAAAAATAGACCTCTCCAAACCATTAGAATTTGTTGTGTAAATTTTTTAAATTGAAAGCAAGTGTTTTTTTTTACTTTAGTTTCTATGGTGTTCCAGGCCATCAGGTATAGCATTTACTTATTGTTTAATATCCTTTTAATGATTTGCAAAAGTGTTTGCATGTCGTATTGCTAATAAATTCTGATACAGAGTTCCTTCTCATTTTTCTTTTAATGCATTTTTTGTTTGCGTGGCTGAGATTGTACCCCCACTTCTTTTTCTTTCTTCAAGAATATTTGGATATCATTGCTGCATTTCTTAAGGGATTAGGATTATTATTCACTCACTGACTTCGCCAACACTGTATTTCTACTATGCGCCCCTATTTTTGTGGTTTGTCTGCAGGTTTGTTTTTAGCTTAATCATAACAACTCACAACATGTTTGCAATTAAAAAAAAAACATCTTTTTTGTGGAATGTTAGAACAATGTTATATTAACTGCAAGCATAAAATAATATTCTGATGATTACTTTCATCTGTGAAAAAGTTTCATAGAAAAAAGTGTGTGATTATGGCTATGTTTGTAAAGTTGTATTAAACCACAAAACAAGTGTTCTAGCTGTGAACAAGTTTCATGGGAAAAAAATATGATTGTTTATAATTTTATTTTAAACCACGTGTTATAAGGTGAGCATTTAAAAAAAAGTCAAGATATGGAACAAGAGAACTGCCAAAATGGGGTTTCAAGAGGGTAATGTTTATAAATTTGATTTAAAAAGATGTTAAAATAATGCAATAAAGGGACATAATACTCATATGCTAAATCACTTGAAAGTGATGCAGCATAACATGGAAATATCACCTGAACATCTCTATATAAAAAAGAAAATATATTTTACCTCAAAATGTCTTCAGCTCACCAGAATAAGTGCTCTTGTAGCAGTTATACTTATGCTGCTTTTCAGTTGCAGGTTTAAAAAAAAAAAAAAAAAAAAAAAATACAATAGCCAATCAGCATCAGTAGTACTGAGGTCATGCATTGCTTTGCTGTGACCTCATGAGATTTCACTGAAATAATAAACTTCCTTAAACTGAATAGGGAAATAACATGGCTGTGCCTGCAGATGCATGCTCCCTTGCAAGTCCTGGGACTCGCATCCTGTTTGGCTGCTTAAAGTCTCTTTACAGAGACATACAGAGTTTTATTACCTAGAGATTTTCAGGTTATATTTTCTAGTCAGCTTTTTACAGCTATGCTGCATCACTTTCACGTGCTTTAACATTTGGGTATCATGTCATAAGCGTTTTGGGATTGATTAGCACACCACAGTCATGCAAAATATCTGATATCTGTTTTTTTGTGGTTTGAAGAAAGAAAAAGAAAACTGTACAAAACCAGCCTGTATAATGGACTTCAATTGGTTGGAATTTAAAATCCTTCATGAAAACTTGTGTGACCCTCTTTAACTTTTAACTTTTCTAATGAACAGACCTCAGTACTAGTATTACTATGTTTCATTCAAAATTCTGCAAATATCCTAAATTTCGATGCATACTAGACATTGATTGGTCACAAGCTAACCCTATTTGGTCACAAAAAGGTAGATAATATAAACATACCCAGCAATGTTTTCAAGAAGTTTTGCAAATTATTAAATGGACATTAAACAATAAATAAATGCTATATATATATATAATGCTGTATAGAAGGAGAATAATATGCAGATGTATTTTAGTTATATTGTTTTATCCCTTAATGACCTAGGATGTGCCAGGCACGTCCTACAAAAAATGGTCCTTAACGACCAAGGATGTGCCTGGCACGTCCTCTGGGGTTTCAAGCACTGGAAGCGATCGTGATTGCTTCCAGGCGCTTTCAGGGTATTGCAGTGATGCCTCAATATTGAGCCATCCTGCACTTTTTTTTTACCAACCAATGCAAAGAGAGCCATTCTGTGGCCCTCTCTGCATCGGCCAGCGATGGTGCCGATCATTGGTGGGTGGGAGCCATAGCAGGGAGGCGGGTAGGATATCCAGTGATAAGTGCCAGGCGGATGGGAGAGCCGAGAGCGAGCACGGGAGGTGGGAGGGAGCATGCACGCATGGGGGGGGGGGGGTCTGCTATCCTATGGAACAACATTGTGAAATGGAAGGAGGGAGAGGGGGGGATACATGTTGGGAAAGGGATCTGGGAGGGGGGGTAGGGTATTGAGGGGGGGAAGCTTCACTACAGAAAAAAAAGGGTATAAAACAAACCCTCAAAAAGGCTAAAAATTTAAAAACTGGGTTCTGGCAGACAGCTGTCAGGACCCAAGATGGCACAAACAGGTAAGGGGGGAGGGTTAGAGAGCTGGTGTGGGGGGGGATCAGGGAGGTTGGGGGCTAAGGGGGGATCCTACACGGTAGAATATACATTTTTATTTTAGTACTGGCAGTCCTCTGCCGGTACTTAAAGGGACACTGAACCCAATTTTTTTCATTCATGATTTAGATAGAGCATGACATTTTAAACAACTTCCTGATTTACTCCTATTATCAATTTTTCTTTATTCTCTTGCTATCTTTATTTTAAAAGCAGGAATGTAAATCTTAGCAGCCAACCCATTTTAGGTTCAGCACCATGGATAGCGCTTACTTATTGGAGGCTGACATTTTCCCACCAATAAGCAAGCATAACCCAGGTTCTCAACCAAAAATGGTCCAGCTCCTATGCATCACATTCCTGCTTTTTAAATAAATAGGAGTAAATTAGAAAGTTGCTTAAAATTGCATGCTCTATCTGAATCATAAAAGAAAAAAATTGGGTTTAGTGTCCCTTTAAGATGGCAGTGACAATTGTGGGGTGGGGAAGGGAAGAGGGCTGTTTGAGAGGGGTC
The DNA here is from genome assembly GCF_027579735.1 of Bombina bombina. Classification (NCBI taxonomy): domain Eukaryota; kingdom Metazoa; phylum Chordata; class Amphibia; order Anura; family Bombinatoridae; genus Bombina; species Bombina bombina. Next base: position 104,427,016 of record NC_069510.1, read on the forward strand.
AGGGAGGAATCAGGGGGTGGGATGTGTCAGGTTGATCTCTACACTAAAGCTAAAATTAACTCTACAAGCTACCTAATGAACCCCTTCACTACTGGGCATAATACAAGTGTGGTGCGCAGCGGCATTTAGCGGCCTTCTAATTACCAAAAAGCAATGCCAAAGCCATATATCTCTGCTATTTCTGAACAAAGGGGCTCCCAGAGAAGCATTTAGAACCATTTGTGCCATTTGTGCCGTTTCTACCCCTTAGCCAATAGTCGTGCAGAAAATGGCACCAAGCTGGATTTCCCGCAAGGCTATTGGTTAAGAGGTGGAAACGTCACCCCTCAGCCAAATAGCGTTCTGCCGTAGGCTGTCTTTAGCAGCTCAGCGCAGCAAACGCTGCTAACAAATAAAGGGGCTTTCAGAATGAAGTATTTTATACTTCATGACTGAAAGTCCCCTTTATTTGTTACTATGGTAAATCCTAGCGTTTCACAAACACTAGGCTTTACCATTACTTTAAATATTGAAGATATAAATGTAAAATTTTAGTTTATAGTTTGAAACCTAGGTTTACCGTATCCAACATATTCTGCTGAGGACATTTAGGGACAAATTAGATTAGAGATTAGATACGGGAAACCCAGGTTTCAACATGGCATTTCTGATTACTTTATAGAAACTAAGGCAAATTGTAAATTTTTAGACATAAATTGCAAAGTTCTATTCCAACATATAATTGAACATTTTATGTGATGATAATAGGTAGAATGTGTGCAATTAACATGTTCTGCCCCAAAACCATAGAAATATGTGTGTAAGTCTTTGTAAGGGATTTAAACACGGGCATTATGGGTACACTGGGCATGTGTTTGTGTTGAGTTATTGATTTTTCTCATTTTTTTAAAGCATGTTAATATTTTTTTTGTACTTTAATTTATTAAGTGGACAGTTTTTGTATCTTGTTGGTGATGTTCCTTCCTAACTTCATCCAATATGGCAGCAGGTAATGTTACAGACACTTTTTCGGAACTTGGTATTAAGCGAAAAGTGTTCTGCAGTGTTTCTCAAGTTGATGAAATTGATGACTGAAAAATTGCCGCATAAATGTTTGAGAGTTTGTTCTGTGATCAGCAAAACAGTACTGGCACATGTTAAAGGGACATGGAACCCAACATTTTTCTTTCATGATTCAGATAGAGCATATAAATTTAAACCACCTTCAATTTACTTATATTATCTAATTTGCTTCATTCGCTTTGTATGTTTTGTTAAAAAAAGCATATCTAGATAGGCTCAGGAGCTTGGAACTGGCTGCCACACATCGATAAATGCCGACAGCATATGCTGACTGCATTTATCATTACACAAGCAGTTCTGGTGAACTGCTTGTGCAATGCCACCTCCTGCAGATTTGCAGCGAATCGGCCGCTAGCAGGGGGTGTCAATTAACCCGATAGTATTCGATCGGGCGAATTGATGTCCGCCACCTCAGAGGAGGCGGACGAGTTAAGGAACAGTGATGGGGGTAGTCTCTGGACCTAAGAAGAGTTTTTTCTGTAGTCCGGATGCCTTCTCTGCTGTGTTATGCCATACAGTACAGAAATAATATGTCGGTAGTGCGGATGCCTTCTCTGCTATGTTGTGAGTCATGCAGCAGAGAGGCTTCTCATACACAGTACAGCATAAGTATTTGGGTAGTGCGGATGCCTTCTCTGCTACGTTGTGAATCATACAGCAGAGAGGCTTCACACACAGTACAAAATAAGTGTTTTGGAGTAGTCTGGATGCCGTCTCTGTTGTGTCGTGTTGTGTAATACAGCAGAGAGGCTTTACACGCAGTACCAAAAAAGTGCTTACAGTAGTCAGGAAGACTACTATTTGTTAGTGTCCCATATGATGTCTGGAAGACTTCACTACAAAGCTTAGATGAGGTCTGGGGATTCTGTATATTCCCTAAAGAATCTTTCTCTGTGAAAATAAAGCAGTGTATTTAAAATTTAAAGACACAGTACCATCCATTTTTAATAAGCAAATTGTTCATTCAGATGGTCCAAGAGGCCCTTCACCACATTAATTAGTACATCAAATGGTAAGGGAACGAGGTTAGGATGTTTCCTTTATCATTTAAAGTCATGGTAATTTTTGTGATGATATTCAGTTTTATTTAATAAAAGGTGAATAAAGATGTTACTTACTCGTTATGTCTTGATACTACTGTGGAAAGACTTTCTGTTCCCCATGTATTAAGAGGATTTCACAGTTCAGAAATAAACCTCTTTTCAGAGCCAACATTGCCTTGGATGTTTCAGAAGCATTCTGACAATGTTCAATATTTTCCGCAGTCTTCTCCTCAAGTGTCCTAAAACTTAGCGTCCATTCATCCGGTGCCCTGCGCTTCCTCCACGACTCCTCTTGGGGTTATCTTGCAAGACTTTGCTTCCCTCTTGTGCTTGTCAGGTGCGTTGTCGGCTTCTCCCATGCTGCAGGGAGAACGCAAGATGAAAACTAAATATTTAGTGAGTGTCAGGGTGCCAGGAATCAGACTGAGACGAGAAGTGCAAAAATAATCACACCTTTATTAATAGCAAAAAATAATTAAAAAGTCCACAAGTCAAATAACAAGCCAGAAGTCAAAACCAGAGCTGGTAGTCAGACCAGCCGAGTCAGGAGCCAAAGCGAATAGTCAGACGAGCCGGAATCAGGAACAAGGAGAACAGCAGAGTCAGGAACAAGCCAGGGATCAGGAACCAGGAGGGACGTCAGACAGCCAGGTAATACACAGGAACAGGAACTCTCACAAACAGGTCTGAGACAACGCAAGGGCAAAGCATACTGAACAGAGGCCCTTTAAATAATAAGTGATGACATCACAATTATGAGACTGCAACCTGTCTCACATGGATGATGTACACCAGTCTGGCCATAAAAGGGCATGCAGGAAATGAGCAGCATCACACACTATGCACCAGAGTCAGCAAGAGAGGTGAGTAAAATGTCTGCCAGCAGCACATGGCAAACAAAGCAGGGAAAAAACCCTGACAGTGAGCGAGGTTTCTGTCACAGTAGTTTGCTATTTTAGAGGTTCCCTCCAAGAGACATGTGGAAGGGGATGCTCCGGTAGCATATGAGGGTAAAATCTCAGTTTCTGATGGTATGATTCCTCCCGCTGATACTGAAGTAGTTTCTTCAGGTTTAAGCTAATTCATCTCCAGTAATTATTTAAGGAGCTTTTAGCTACTCTGGAACGACATTTTGGTCGTTGTTAATTCATGTGGTACCAGATTGAGCTTTTGAGAGCGTTACTAAAAAATGAGAGAGAATGGGTATAACCCTTTTATCTACATTTCCTATATTGTCAGAGAGGTTTTCGTAGAGAACCTCTCAAGGAGTTTTGGCAGATGGTACTCAAGGTGGAAGGGACAATTTCCACGCTAGCCGGGAGACATTCTATTCCTATAGAGGATAGTTGTTCCTTTTCAGGATCCCATGGATAATTGGGTAGTGGGTTTGCTCAAGATGGCATCCCAGGTGGGTATTGCTACCTTTGGCAGTAGCATACTAGTTCATCTTTGTCTGGTTCTATCGGACAGACACTTTCCTCGACGAAATCCAGGTGGGAGTCCTCTCCCACCTGGGAGTGATTATTCCTGTTCAGATTCAGGAATAGTGTCTGAGATTTATTTCAATCTGTTTGTGGTTCCCAAGAAGGAGGGAACCTTCAGACCAATTTTAGATTTCAAGAGTCTAAACAGTACCGTCCTTCTAGATGGAAGCTATTCGTTCCATTCTCCCTTTGATCCAGGAGGGTCAATTTATGACAAGTTTAAAGGACGTGTATCTGCATGTTCCCATCTCAGGGATCATCTTAAAGGGACACTGAACCCAATTTTTTTTCTTTTGTGATTCAGATAGAGCATGGCATTTTAAGCAACTTTCTAATTTAATCCTATTATCAAATTTTCTTCATTCTCTTGCAATCTTTATTTGAAATGCAACAATGTAAGTTTAGATGCCGGCCCATTTTTGGTGAACAACCTAGGTTGTCCTTGCTGATTGGTGGATAAATTCATCCACCAATCAAAAACTGCTGTCCAGAGGTCTGAACCAAGAAAAAAGCTTAGATGCCTTATTTTATATATAAAAATAGCAAGAGAACGAAGAAACATTGATAATAGGAGTAAATTAGAAAGTTGCTTAAAATTACATGCTCTATCTGAATCACGAAATAATTTTTTTGGGTTCAGTGTCCCTTTAAGTTCCTAGGTTTGCCTTTCTGGACAAACTACTAGTTTGTGGCTCTTCCCTTCGGTCTTGTCACTGTTCCCAGAATTTTCACAGGGGTTCTGGGATTACTGCTGGCGATGCTTCGGTTACGGGGCATTGCAGTGGCACCCTATTTGGACGACATCCTAGTCCAGGCGCCATTACAAAAAACAGGATCCCACACGGACATGGTGTTATCCTTCCTGTGATCTCACGGGTGAAAGATAAATCTGGAAAAGAGTTCCTTAGTCCCAAATACAAGGGTAACTTTCTGAGGAACTATATTAGATTCCCTATCATTGAAGATTTTTCTGACAGAGGTCAGGAAATCTAGGATTATCGATACTTGTCTAGCCCTTCAGTCCACTCTTCGGCCATCAGTGGTTGAGTGCATGGAGGTAGTCGGTCTGATGGTGGTGGCAATGGACATCATTCCATTTGTTTGGTTTCTCCTCAGACCTCTGCAGTTAAGCATGCTCAGGCAATGGAACAGAGATTAGGAGGATTTATCTACTTGAATATTACTGGAGCAGGACACAAGGGATACTTTTCAATGGTGTTTGTCTCCGGATCATCTTCCCAAGGGACCTGCTTTCGCAGTTCTTCTTGGGTAATTGTGACAGACGCCAACCTTCTAGGGTGGGGAGCAGTCTGGGGTTCCCTAAAAGCTTAGGGAGTTTGGACTCAGTCAGAGTCGGTTCTTCCTTTAAACATCCTGGAACTGAGAGCGATCTTCAATGCTTTTCTGGCCTGGCCTCAGATAGCCTCAGTCCAGTTTATCAGGTTCCAGTCAGATGACATAATTTCAGTGCCTCACATCAATCATCAAGGAGGAAAGAGGAGTTCCTTAGTGATGATGGAGGTAACTAAGATAATTCAGTGGGCGGAGACCCATTCTGGTGACCTTTCGGCGATCCTCTTTACAGGGGTGGTTGGACTTCCTGAGCAGGCAGACCTTTCATCCGGGGGAGTGGGAACTCCATCCGGAAGTGTTCTCCAGCCTGATTCTCAAGTGGGGTTAGCCGGAATTAGATCTCATGGCTTCTCGTCAGAATGCCAAGCTCTGTGATATGGGTCAAGGTCCAGGGACTCTCAGTGGGAACTGATAGATGCTCTGGAGGTTCCTTGAACCTTCAGTCTAGCATACCTATTTCCTATGTTTGCGATTCTTCCTCGGGTCATTGCTCGAATCAAGGAAGAGAGGAAGTCAGTGATCCTCATTATTCCTGATTGGTCTCGCAAGATTTGGTATGCAGATTTAGTGGACATGTCATCTCTGCCATCTTTGAGACTTCTGTTGAGGAAGGACCTTCTAATTCAAGGGTTCTTTCTTCACCCAAATCTAGTTTATCTGAAGCTGACTGCTTGGAGATTGAACGCTTAATTTTATCCAAGCGGAGATTTTCTGACTTGGTCATAGAAACCATGAAAGAAAGATTTCTCATAAGATTTGGCGTAAATATTTCTACTGGTGTGAATCCAAGGGCTACTTTTGGAGTAGAATTTGGATTACTAGAATTTTGTCTTTTCTCCAAGAAGGATTGGAGAAAGGTTTGTCGACACAATCGTCTGGCGGATGTCCCAGATGTACAATTCTTTTTGTCAGGCCTTGGTCAGGATCAGGCCTGTGTTCAAATCAGTTACTCCTCCATGGAGTTTGAATTCAGTTCTCAAAGTTCTTCAACGGGTTCCGTTTGAGTCTATGCTTTTCTTAGATATTAATTTGTTATCTTGGAAAGCTTTATTTCATGTGGCTATTTCTTCTGCTAGTAGAATGTCAGAGTTCTTGGCATTACAGTATGAGTTTTCTTACCTTATTTTCCATTCAGATAAGGTTGTTTTACGTACTACTTTAGGATTTCTTCCTAAAGCTGTTTCTGATCGGAACATTAATCAGGACATTGTTGTTCTTTTTTGGTTCCTAATCCTTCTTCTCAGAAAGAACGACTTTTGCACAATTTGGACGTGGTCCGTGCTTTAAAGTTTTACCTGCAGGCGACTAAGTACTTTTGTCAGTCTTCTTCTTCGTTTGTGATTTTCTCAGGAAAATGTAAGGGACAGAAAGCTACGGCTACTTCTCTTTCTTTTTGGCTGAAGAGTATCAGAGTTACGGCTCATTCCACGAGGGCTGTTGCTTCCTCATGGGCATTCAAAAATTAAGCTCCTGTGGAACAGATTTGCAAGGCTGCAACTCGGTCCTCTCTTCACACTTTTTCAAAGTTTAACAATTTTGACACTTTTGCCTCGGCTAAGGCCACTTTTGGGAGAAAGGTTTTTCGAACAGTGGTGCCTTCCGTTTAGGTTCCCTGTCTCATCCCTCCCGTATCATCTGTGTACTCTAGCTTGGGTATTGAATCCCATTAGAAATTAAGATGATCCGTGGACTCATCGTGTCATAAAAAATAAAAGAAAATTTATGCTTACCTGATAAATGTATTTGTAATTTGACACGATGAGTCCACGGCCCGCCCTGTTCTTGTAAGATAGGTTGTGGGTTATTGTAAACTTCAGACACCTCTGCACCTTGGTTTTTCCTTTCTATCCTTAACTTCGGTTGAATGACTGGAGTGGGAGGGAAGGGAGGAGCTATTTAACAGCTTTGCTGTGGTGCTCTTTGCCGCCTCCTGCTGATCAGGAGGTGAATATCCCATTAGTAATTAAGATGATCCATTGACTCATCGTGTCAAAAAAGAAATAAATTTATCAGGTAAGCATACATTTTCTTTTTCAAGTTGCTCAGTATTTAGCAATAATAAAGTATCTGGTAAAGAAAATACCAGATTGTTTTTTACCTTTATTATGTTTAGTCTTGATATGTTGTGCTTCTGTAAAAGTAATTTTTGTAAGTAATGTTTGATAAACTATAAAGCTCATACACTCTGATTCCTTCATATGGCCCAGCTTTGGTACCAGCCAAAGTAATCTAGTTTCTATAAAGCAATGGGAGCTGCTATGTTTAAACTAGTTTTCTATTTATCTCTGTCTTCTGCTGAAAACAAATTAGGGACAGATATAATATATATATATATATATATTTATTTATATATATATATATATATATATATATATATATATATATATACACACATATATATACTGTATATATATATATATCAGTAAAAAAATAGAGTTTGCGCAAGAAATGCTGTGTGGAAACACTGTTAGACAAACTTATGTTCCACACAGCCTTGTTTTGACAGTCTTTTATTGCCTGTTTTACATCTGCAGGAGAATGGGATATTGGAATTGAATTCAAACATGGCGGCACCTATTACTTTATAGAAACTCAGTGGAATTTAGAACACCAACAATTTTCTGAGTTAAATTACAGGAAATAAGACAACATAACTAATGAAAGTCTATTTCAAGTTTTTTTAACTAGACGCAATCTCATACTGTTGAATATCCCTTTAAACGGACATTAAACACTTTGAGATGGTAATATAAAATGATAAATCATATATATAAAACAAAGTCTGCAATATACTTTCATTATTTATTTTGTCCCCTTTTCCTGTAAATCCATTCTGAAATTGTGAGCTTTTCAGTTCCTGTTAGAAATGGAAGTGCAGAACACCGTTATATTTCACACAGCCATTGGCTGCACATTCTAGTGACTTATTTATAACTGTCCCTAATTGGCCACAGCAGAGAAGGTAACTTAAGTTACAACATGGCAGCTCCCATTGTTTTATAGACACTAAAACTTTAGACGTATTTTGTCAATATTTAAACAGCAAATGAAACATTAATAAATACATCTACATGCTATTCTCAGACTAATCTTTTCTTTCAATGCATCATTCTATCTCATATTTGATTAGTGTTTAATGTCCCTTTAAGAATCAAACTACACAAAGACTCAGCCAAACTTGTTATTAAAATGATATATTATATTATTTACTTTCATCCTCTGTAATTTACCACCCTAAAAGCATGAAACTGAAGCTAGAGGATAGGGGTTTACAGAACAGAAGGATCCAGCTGTAGACAGATAAATTCAAGAAACGTCACTGTTCTCCAAGTGGTGGGAAACTAGCAGTTAGTCTGAAATATAACAGCATGTGCTGTCATGATAGAACGTGAGAGAAACAGGCAAGACAGATAACACAACTGAGCAAGAAAAACTGAAACAAAGATCATGAAGTGAAAGAAGATGCTGCTAAATAAGATCGAACAAGGAGAACATGTGACAAAGGAAGCTCTGCCATTGGTCAACTAGCCATCTAGTATATCACATGTTCAATGGCTTCACAATCCAACTCACACCAAACTACTAATGTAAAATAAAATTATCGGTTAGAGCAAAACTGGTAATTAAATGTTGGCAAGTAACGTTCATTAGTTCACACAATGGTTACTGAATACAATATGTGACTGACTGGAATTCAGAGAATTAGACCAATATTTATGACCACAAGGGAGTTCAACCAGTTAGAATTTCTTTTAATGAGATGGAAGCCAGTCAGTCATTCACAAACACAGCTTGCTCTGTACCCTCTTTTTACCATTTAAAATGAATCAGGAATGTTACTTGTTTTGTTAAAATGTGATCTGAGCTTGTGGGAAAATATTTTTTTTTTCAGATGGCTTCATATATTGACTGATTAGTCATTTGGAGTTGTTTGATAATACAGAAAAGGGTTTCTCGAAAGGTCAGATATGCTGATAAAAAAATTAAGGATTTACAGGCCCTAAAAATAATTCCTTAGTGTGTTTCTTTTTGACTAGATAAGAGCTTGGAATGTGGTCCAATGTTATTGTAGCTTAAAGGGCTTAAAGGGACAGGTTACTCAAAAATGTTATACCCTTTAAGTTGTTCCCAATGATCCACTTTACCTTCTGGAGTGCATTAAATTGTTTACAAGTAGCTCCTTTACCCTTATATTGGCATTTGAAATAGTTGATTTAGCCAGTGGTATCCCCACCTATTCTGAAAGTTTGTGGCTGCAGGTCCAAGCTATAGATAAGCTTTGTAAACACAGCCAGCAGAAGAAATTACACTCACAGTGGGATATAGCAGAGATAAGGTAATAAAATGTTGATTTTCCATTGTTCTCTCCAAGTACTGGTGATTGGTTTATGGACAGATATAAGATAAAGAAGCAGGTATATGTACACAATGCGATACAGTAATGAGATCTGATTATACCTACAGATATAAGATACAGACACATGTATATGTACACGATGTGATAAAGTAATGCGATCTAATTATACCTACAGATATAAGATAAAGAAGCAGGTATATGTACACAATGTGATAAAGTAATGAGATCTGTTTATACCTACAGATATAAGATAAAGACACATGTATGTACACAATGTGATAAAGTAATGCGATCTGATTATACCTACAGATATAAGATAAAGACACATGTATGTACACAATGTGATAAAGTAATGCGATCTGATTATACCTACAGATATAAGATAAAGACACATGTATATGTATACAATGCGATAAAGTAATGATATCTGATTATACCTACAGATATAAGATAAAGAAGCAGGTATATGTACACAATGTGATAAAGTAATGAGATCTGATTATACCTAAAGATATAAGATAAAGACACATGTATATGTACACAATGTGATAAAGTAATGCAATCTGATTATACCTACAGATATAAGATAAAGACACATGTATATGTACACAATGTGATAAAGTAATGAGATCTGATTATACCTACAGATATAAGATAAAGATGCAGGTATATGTACACAGTGTGATACAGTAATGAGATATGATTATACCTACAGATATAAGATACAGACACATGTATATGTACACAGTGTGATAAAGTAATGAGATCTGATTATACCTACAGATATAAGATACAGATACATGTATATGTACACAATGTGATAAAGTAATGAGATCTGATTATACCTACAGATATAAGATACAGATACATGTATATGTACACAATGTGATAAAGTAATGAGATCTGATTATACCTACAGATATAAGATAAAGACACATGTATATGTACACAATGTGATACTGTAATGAGATCTGATTATACCTACAGATATAAGATACAGACACATGTATATGTACACAATGTGATAAAGTAATGAGATCTGATTATACCTACAGATATAAGATAAAGACAAATGTATATGTACACAATGTGATAAAGTAATGAGATCTGATTATACCTACAGATATGAGATAAAGATACATGTATATGTACACAATGTGATACTGTAATGAGATCTGATTATACCTACAGATATAAGATACAGACACATGTATATGTACACAATGTGATAAAGTAATGAGATCTGATTATACCTACAGATATAAGATAAAGAAGCAGGTATATGTACACAATGTGATAAAGTAATGAGATCTGTTTATACCTACAGATATAAGATAAAGACACATGTATGTACACAATGTGATAAAGTAATGCGATCTGATTATACCTACAGATATAAGATAAAGACACATGTATGTACACAATGTGATAAAGTAATGCGATCTGATTATACCTACAGATATAAGATAAAGACACATGTATATGTATACAATGCGATAAAGTAATGATATCTGATTATACCTACAGATATAAGATAAAGAAGCAGGTATATGTACACAATGTGATAAAGTAATGAGATCTGTTTATACCTACAGATATAAGATAAAGACACATGTATGTACACAATGTGATAAAGTAATGCGATCTGATTATACCTACAGATATAAGATAAAGACACATGTATATGTACACAATGTGATAAAGTAATGAGATCTGATTATACCTACAGATATAAGATAAAGAAGCAGGTATATGTATACAATGCGATAAAGTAATGAGATCTGATTATACCTACAAGCTCAACCCATGTTATTAGGTTGTGGCTTCAAAACACAAAAGAGCTTTAATATACACAAATAAACCTAATTTTCATAAATTTTTACTCTGCAGTTGCTAAAAAAAGAAATTGTAAACACATTAAGGGAAAAACTATTTTACAGTATACTGTCCCTTTAAGCCATTCAAAAAGCGAGTAAAGCAGCACTTTATTTACTGACTGTGATAGCTGCAAAATAGAAGAAGTGCCTTAAAAGGCTATTATACTGGAACAATGACATTCATTAGAGCATGCAATTCTAACACTAGTGACCTTGCAATGCTATGTGTTTAACCTAATGAGTTAAAAAAACAGCGCAGGATCCGCAGAGCACAGCTGGTCTAGAGCGGACACAGCCGCTGACCCAATCAGCACCAGTAATCCCACAACCCAGCTGTGTGACTGCCACTGCTGACTGGGTGACTATAATTTTCTCCTCGTGACCAACAGTGTTTTGCGCTTCCTGTGCAGTTATTTAACTTAGTGTTTAACCCCCTTTGCTAACTAATTAGAGCATGTTATTTTTTCATCTATAACGGATCTTTAATGTATCATAAATTCACATCCAAAGAGATAATGGCGCAGCCTGGAATTTAAATCAATGGGGCCGATTTATTAAATGTCGGATGGACATGATCCACGGCCAATCGGGGGGTGTCTTATCCCGATCGTATCCGATCGGGATTATTGCTGTTCACCACCTCAGAGGTGGTGGACGAGTTAAGAAGCAGCGGTCTTAAGACAGCTGCTTCTTAACGCCTGATTCCGGCAAGACAGAAGGCTCGCGCGGAATAAGCAGCACTGACTGCTTCCTAAATCGACCCCAATGTACTGTATGCGGGACAAAAAATACATACAGTTTTCAAGCAATGTTACATGAGAGATGCATTATGGGAAAAGGTGCATGTATGATATTTCAGTAACTATCGCCTAGATTACAAGTCTTGCGTTAGCCTTAAAAAGCAGCGTTGAGAGGTCCCAACGCTGCTTTTTAACGCCCGCTGGTATTACGAGTCTGGCAGGTACAGGTGTACCGCTTACTTTTCTTCTGCGACTCGAGCATACCGCAAATCCCCTTACGTAAATTGCGTATCCTATCTTTTCAATGGGACTTGCATAGCGCAGGTATTACGAGTCTTGGAAAAAGTGAGCGGTACACCCTCTCCTGTCAAGACTCCTACCGCATTTAAAAGTCAGTAGTTAAGAGTTTTTTGGGCTAAAGCCGTAACATAAAACTCTTAACTAAAGTGCTAAAAAGTACACTAACACCCATAAACTACCTATTAACCCCTAAACCAAGGCCCCCCGCACATTGCAAACACTTAAATAAATTTTTAACCCCTAATCTGCTGACCGGACATCGCCGCCACTGTAATAAATATATTAACTCCTAAACCGCTGCACTCCCGCATCGCAAACAGTAGTTCAATTTTATTAACCCCTAATCTGCCGTCCCTAACATTGCCGTACCTACATTTATTAACCCCTAATCTGCCGTCCCCAACGTCGCCGCCACTATATTAAATGTATTAACCCCTAAACCTAAGTCTAACCCTAACCCCCCCTAACTTAAATATAATTTAAAATAATCGGAAAAAAATTACTACAATTAAATAAATAATTCATATTTAAAACTAAATACTTACCTATAAAATAAACCCTAAGCTAGCTACAATATAACTAATAGTTGCATTGTATCTAGCTTAGGGTTTATTTTTATTTTACAGGTAAGTTTGTATTTATTTTAACTAGGTACAATAGTTATTAAATAGTTATTAACTATTTAATAACTACCTAGCTAAAATAAATACAAATTTACCTGTAAAATAAAACGTAACCTAAATTACAATGACACCTAACACTACACTATAATTAAAATAATTTCCTAAATTAACTACAATTAACTACAATTAAATTAAATAAACTAAATTACGGAAAAAACCCCCCACTAAATTACAGAAAAAAATAAAATAATTACAAGAATTTTAAACTAATTACACCTAATCTAATCCCCCTAATAAAATAAAAAAGCCCCCCAAAATAATAAAAATCCCTACCCTATACTAAATTACAAATAGCCCTTAAAAGGGCTTTTTGCGGGGCATTGCCCCAAAGTAATCAGCTCTTTTACCTGTCAAAAAAAAATACAATATCCCCCCAACATTAAAACCCACCACCCACACACCCAACCCTACTCTAAAACCCACCCAATCCCCCCTTAATCAGCCAATCGGAATTAAGGTAGGAAAAATCCTATTGGCTGATCCAATCAGCCAATAGAATTGAAGTTCAATCCTATTGGCTGATCAAATCAGCCAATAGGATTGAGCTTGCATTCTATTGCCTGTTCCAATCAGCCAATAGAATGCAATCTTAATTCTATTGGCTGATTGCATCAGCCAATAGGATTTTTCCTACCTTAATTCCAATTGGCTGATAGAATCCTATCAGCCAATCGGAATTCAAGGGACACCATCTTGGATGACGTCATTTAAAGGAACCTTCATTCGTCGGGAGTCGTCGGAAGAAGAGGATGCTCAGCGTCGGCTGGCTTGAAGATGGACCCGCTCCGCTCCGGATGGATGAAGATAGAAGATGCCGCCTGGATGAAGACTTCTGTCCGTCTGGAGGTCCTCTTCTGCCCGGATCGGATGAAGACTTCTGCCCCTCTGGAGGACCACTTGTGCCCGGTTGGGTGAAGACATCTCAAGGTAGGGTGATCTTCAAGGGGTTAGTGTTAGGTTTTATTAAAGGGGGATTGGGTGGGTTTTAGAGTAGGGTTGGGTGTGTGGGTGGTGGGTTTTAATGTTGGGGGGTATTGTATTTTTTTTTTGATAGGTAAAAGAGCTGATTACTTTGGGGCAGTGCCCCGCAAAAAGTCCTTTTAAAGGCTATTTGTAATCTAGTATAGGGTAGGGATTTTTATTATTTTGGGGGGCTTTTCTATTTTATTAGGGGGATTAGATTAGGTGTAATTAGTTTAAAATTCTTGTAATTATTTTATTTTTTTCTGTAATTTAGTGGGTTTTTTTTTTCGTACTTTAGTTTATTTAATTTAATTGTAGTTAATTGTAGTTAATTTAGGAAATTATTTTAATTATAGTGTAGTGTTAGGTGTAATTGTAATTTAGGTTAGGTTTTATTTTACAGGTAAATTTGTATTTATTTTAGCTAGGTAGCTATTAAATAGTTAATAACTATTTAATAACTATTGCACCTAGTTAAAATAAATACAAAGTTGCCTGTAAAATAAAAATAAACCCTAAGCTAGATACAATGTAACTATTAGTTATATTGTAGCTAGCTTAGGGTTTATTTTATAGGTAAGTATTTAGTTTTAAATAGGAATAATTTATTTAATTGTAGTTATTTTATTTAGATTTATTTAAATTATATTTAAGTTAGGGGGATGTTAGGGTTAGACTTAGGTTTAGGGGTTAATAACTATAATATTATAGTGGTGTTGACGTTGGCGGCGGCAGATTAGGGGTTCATAAGTATAATGTAGGTGGCGGCGGTGTCCGGAGTGGCAGATTAGGGGTTAATAAGTGTAAGATTAGGGGTGTTTAGACTCGGGGTTCATGTTAGGGTGTTAGGTGTAGACATAAAATGTATTTCCCCATAGGAATCAATGGGGCTGCGTTAGGAGCTGAACACTGCTTTTTTGCAGGTGTTAGGTTTTTTTTCAGCCGAAACTGCCCCATTGATTCCTATGGGGAAATCGTGCATGAGCACGTTTAGCCAGCTCACCGCTACCGTAAGCAACGCTGGTATTGAGGTGAGATGTGGAGCTAAATTTTGCTCTCCGCTCACTTTTTAGAGGCTAACGCCGGGTTTAAAAAAACCTGTAATACCAGCGTTGTCTTAAGTGAGCGGTGAGAAAAAAATGCTCGTTAACACCGCAAGCCTTACCGACAAAAACTCGTAATCTAGCCGTATGTAAACTAAAATGTAACCAGAAATACATTGATTGATTTCAATTTGTTCATTTTTTGTAACTGAACTGGCATAATTGTCACTAATACCAGGGGACACTAAATTTCTATCTGCATAAAACAGCACCATGTTCTGCTGCTTTCCAAAAACTATCCCTTTGGAAAAGCCAAACTGTCATTCATCACCAAAGCATTATCTTCACTCATTGCTTAAACCTGCTGGATTTATATGCCTGCAGAGCATTAGAATAGATTGTTTTAGGTACACAGCCATTGATATACCACATCCTGATGATATGATTCTCTATTTGTGTTCTGTAAGTTCTCATTTTGTTTTCTATTAACAATTTTTACAGTTTTACATTAACTGTATTTCTCACACATTTTGTAGAATGCTAATCTTTACCTTTATGGGCCGAATCATTCCTGCTTCTCTCTTTAAAATGTATTTTTTTGTAAGGTTTGTTAAACCAAACTTTGTGTATTTGTATTAAAAAAAAAAAGAAAGTTTCCCCATCTTCCATTGGTTAAAGCATTCCACTCAACCTCAGGTGTACTCATGAATTTATGATGCTTACTGGCTTTTATATACCACTCCAATACACTGTCATGAGCACACCTAAGATTGGGTGGCGTGCTTTAACCAATAGCAGATGGTCAGTCTTCCTTTTCTATTTCAATACAAATACACAAAGTTTGATTTTGCCTACCTTACAAAAAATGACATTTGTGTTTAAAGACTCATTCTGTTTCTAAAGAGAGAAGCAGGAATGATTCAGCCCATAAAGGCAAAGAATTGTTGTGTTAAAGTGATTGTAAAGTTTCTTTACTTACTGCACAGTATATACAAATAGTCTGCAAAACAGGGGCACTTTCAATCATTACATTTTTCTAAGACGCTTTATTGGTAAATGTGACGACCAGGGTTAACCAACCCTGCACCAGTCACTTGTCTGGCACAGAAAGGGTTAACAGACCCTTTCCACTTTAAACAATCTGTCACAGTCTAACCGCTCTAGGCAAGCCTGTGACTTAGTTCAGTGTGTGCAAGGGTTTACAACACTCTCTAGTCTGTCCTAGACTTAGAAAATATGCCCAAACTCCCCTTTTATGCCCCCCACACTAAACTATCTTTAAGCTGCCACCACTTAAGATTTATTATATGGGAAATCTTTAGGAAACCCAGACTAACAATTGAAATCCCAGAATACAATTTAGCAAAAAATAATATAAAATCACAGTAATAATACTACCAGTCTCTTTCAGTAACCTGGTTCAAATATAAGACAAAGGCAAAAACTTAATAAGTGAATATTTATTATGCGAAAAATGATGCACGGTGCATTATTACTAAAAAAGATGTTAACAGATAGAATTATACACAAGCAAACAGTTTTTTTTAAATAAAAAAAGAAGAAATAACAGAAACCTTATACTTTACTAGCTTTAGTTGTCTGTGCCAGGGAGTTTGGCAGGAAAAGATGGTCACTCACGCTGAAACAGCCTCCCATGTAGAATGAACAACTTGTATTGTTAGATACTTAGGAGCCGATTTATCATCGGTCTGTCCAGCATGATCGATGAATACCTATTTCTCTGCTATCAAATTGCTTGACCCAACCTTCTTACAGAGGGGCCAGAAATATCCACTACCCTCTTGTTACGACATGTAATAAAGTTCAGAGTCTTTGGCTGAAATTATAGAACACCTTATAACTTCTGTTTTACATATTCAGCGCATACACCTATATAAGAAATGTCACAGTGACATCATGAGAATTAGTTTAGTACCACATATGAAATGGTCATATTTTCATCATCTAGTGTGCTAATATGGTTAAAAGCATGTCTCAAGTTGTACTAGTGTCCTCTGATTGACCTTATCTAGCTCTGTGTAGAGTTTACTTGATGCATCAATAGATATGCAATAACATTTGCTCAAGTGAAACTAACCCATTAGCATCTAAATCATGAGGTATTCATGACAGTAAATATTTACAATTTTGTGAAGGTAAACATGCCGCCATTCCTCCGCCCCAATCTCATCCTTCATCTAGCTGAGCGATGACAAATTCAGCTTCATCTAATCGTTGCGTGCCTCATGAGCTGGACTCCATGTGGGGCACGCAATGATTGGATTCGTCATCGCTCAGCTAGATGAACGATGAAATGCGGGCGGAATTATGGTGTTATGTTTACCTTTACAAAATGGTAAATATTTTACCAATAAAGAAACTTTACAATCACTTTAAGAACAATCAACCTTGGGACACCTTTTAAGATGGTGACTGGTTAAGCAGAATATGGCCATATTGTGTGACCAAGATCACAATTTTAATATATAAAGCATGGGTGTTTTTTGCAGGCAATTTTGTTTCAGGATTTAAAGATGTTTTTTTTTATTTGCAAACGGATCTGTGCCAATACCCTCTGTCTTGTAGAATATTGATTTGGTTCCTTTGCTCACAGCTTATGCTTTACAAGATCTTGTGGATTAAATAGACAATGTAAATTTGATCCCCTCGTGAAACAATCATCAGTTAATGCAGTTGCTTGGTAGTTCTAGTAGGGAGTCAGTGACAACAAATGACCCTTTATATTATCATACCTGCTGTGGCTGGGAGCCAACTCCAGTACTTTTACGGTTTGATGGGGTACTCTGCTCTTTCCCTTTCTCGCGATACTTAGGATCACTCACCACCATTGGTGCTTGCATGAATTTGATATTTTGGGGACTGGACATCTGAACAACTCAGTCAGCTGTAAAGTAATAGACAATGTTACTTTCATGGCACATTTTTTATTTGTAAACCTTTCCAAGCTCTCTGTTTGCTAATCATGTGTCACAAATATATCACAAAGCATGCTGGGAGTAATAGATACAAATCACACAATACATTTGTAATAGATACAAATCACACAATACATTTTGTTTAAGTATGAAGGCTATTCATTTGTCCACCCTATACTTATTTTATCTAGTTCACTTGTTAAGATGGACCTCAAATGCTTGTAGTAGAGTAATTTCTATACACTTTTAAAATCACTTATTTTCAAATGTGCTTTGTTCTTTTAGTATCCATTGTTGAAAATTAATATGCACATATCCTACACTAGTGGGAGCTAGTTATTGGTGCCTGCACACATGTGTCTCTTGTGATTGGTTAACTAGAAGTGTTCAGCAAGCTAACAGTAATGCAATGCTGTTCCTTCTGCAAAGGATAACAAGAGAATGAAGCATATTTGATAATAAAAGTCAATTTTAAAGTTGTTAAAAACAAAATTTATGCTTACCTAATACATTTATTTCTTCCAGATATGGTGAGTCCACAGGTTAATCTTAATTGCTGTTGGGAATATCACTCCTAGCCAGCAGGAGGAGGCAAAGAGCACCACAGTAAAACTGTTAAGTATCCCTCCCTTACCCACAACCCCCAGTCATTCGACTGAAAGGAAATGGATAAAAGAGAGTAACACAAGCTGTGGAGGTGTCTGAGGTTTAGTAAAAAAAAACTCTTATAAAAAACAAAAAGGGTGGGTCCATGGACTCATCATATCTGGAAGAAATAAATTTATCAGGTAAGCATAAATTTTGTTTTCTTCCTAAGATATAGTGAGTCCACGGGTTCATCTTAATTACTGTTGGGAATCAATACCCAAGCTAGAGGACACAGATGAATAGAGGGGGGGATAAAACCAAGCATGACTAAACGGAAGGCACCGCAGCTTGAAGAACCCTTCTCCCAAAACCTGCCTCAGCCGAGGCAAAAGTATAAAATCTGTAAAATTTGGAAAAAGTATGTAAAAAAGACCAAGTTGCAGCCTTGCAAATTTGCTCCATGGAAGCTTCATTGGAATGAGCCGTAATTCTCTATGGAGGTTGCTTACCAGCAGACATATGCTAGACGAATCACACTTCGCAACCAAAAAGAAAGAGTAGAAGCAATAGCTTTCTGACCTCTACGTTTCCCAGAAAAACAAACAAAAAGAGCAGAAGACTTGCGAAAATCCTTAGTCGCCTGCAAATAGAATTTAAGAGTACAAACCACATCCAAATTGTGCAACAGACGTTCTTTAACAGAAGAAGGATTCGGACACAGAGACGGAACAACAATCTCCTTATTAATATTTTTTGTAGAAACAACCTTAGGAAGGAAACCTAACTTAGTACGAAGAACAGCCTTATTCGCATGGAAAATAAGATAAGGAGAATCAAACTGCAAAGCTGAGAATTCAGAGACTCTCCGAGCAGAAGAAATAGCCAAAAGAAATAAAACTTCTCAGGAAGTCTGCTCAGGAAGTTGTCCACTCCTGGGGGTCTATTAATGTATGTGTGGACAGACATGATCCGCTATAGCGAATCATGTCTGCCGCACATCGATAAATGCTGACAGCATACGCTGTCAGCATTTATCATTGCACCAGCAGTTCTGGTGAACTGCTGGTGCAATACCGCGCCCTGCAGATTTGCTAGCAGGGGATGTCAATCAACCCGCCCTCAGAGGTGGCAGACGAGTTAAGGAGCAGCGCTCTTAGGACCGCTTCTTCTTAACTTCTGCTTCAGTCGGAACTGAAGCGGAGAGGGTCAGAAGCAGCATCCGCTGCTTCATAAATAGATCCCCTGGAATGTGGATGGCAGATAGACAGATAGACAGCAACTGTGAGCTTCCGCCCACTAAATTAGCCGAGCCACCTCCTTTATGGCTAAGGAACTCCGAGTTCCCCCCTGGTGGTTGATGTAAGCCACTGAGGTTATGTTGTCTGACTGGAATCTGATGAACTGGGCTAAAGACAGTTGCGGCGAAGCCATCAGAGCGTTGTAGATTGCCCTCAACTCCAGAATGTTGATAGGGAGAGCAGACTACTCCCGAGACCAAAATCCCTGCGCCTTTAAGGAGTCCCAGACTGCTCCCTAGCCCAACAGGCTGGCGTCCGTGGTCACAATCACCCAGGAAGGTCTCCGAAAGCAGGTGCGTTGAGACAGGTGCTCCTGAGAGGTCCACCATGGGAGAGAGTCTTTCGTCTCCTGATCTAGAACTATCTTCTGGGATAGATCCGCATAATCTCCATTCCATTGTCTGAGCTTGCACAACTGCCGAGCTCTTAGATGAAATCGAGCAAAGGGGACAATGTCCATAGAAGCCACCATCAGGCCAATTACTTCCATACATTGTGCTACTGAAGGATGTACAGCAGACTGAAGTGACCGGCAAGAGGAAAGAATCTTTGTTTTTCTGACCTCCGTCGGAAAAATCTTCATCAGAACGGAACCTATTATTGTCCCTAAGAAAATTACCCTTGTAGCTGGAACCAGGGAGCTTTTCTCCAAATTCACTTTCCATCCGTGAGAACGAAGACAAGACAACAAAATCTCTGTGTGAGATTCTGCTTGAGGAAAAGATGGCGCTTGAACCAATATTTCATCCAAATAGGAAGCCACAGCAATTCCCCTGGACCAGATCACAGCCAAGTAGGGCTCCCAGAACCTTTGAAAATATTCTGGGAGCTGTGGCAAGACCAAATGGAAGAGCTACGAACTGGAAGTGCTGATCGAGAAAAGCAAACCTCAGAAACGTGTGATGATCCCTGTGAATGGGAACATGCAAGTACGCATCCTTTAGATCTATGGTCGTCATGAATTGACTCTCTTGTATTAAAGGAAGAATGGTATGAACAGTCTCCATCTTGAAGGATGGGACTCTGAGGAGTTTGTTTAGACATTTCAGGTCTAGAATGGGACGGAAGGTTCCCTCCTTCTTGGGAACCACAAACAAGTTTGAGTAAAGCCCTAGACCCTGTTCCAGTATTGGAACTGGTACAATCACTCCCAGAGAAGAGAGATCCTGAACGCATTTCAAGAATGCCTCTCTTTTTATCTGGTCTGCAGATAGTCTTGACAGGTGGAACCTGCCCCTGGGAGGGCAAGCTTTGAATTCCAACTTGTAACCCTGGGAAACAATGTCCACAGCCCAGGGGTCTGGAACGTCTCGTATCCAGACCTGAGAGAACTGAGACAGCCTGCCCCCTACTTGATCCAAGCCTGGATCGGGGGCAAACCCTTCATGCTGACTTAGAGCCAGCCACTGGTTTCTTAGACTGCTTTCCCTTGCTCCAAGACTGATTTGGTTTCCAGGAAGGCTTGTTATGGTCCTGTTTCGACGAGGAAGAGGATGGTTTTCCTTTAAAGTTTCGAAAGGAACGAAAATTACTCTGACGTCCCTTGGGTCTGGCCTTCTTATCTTGAGGCAGAAAAGACCCCTTCCCACCTGTAATATCAGAAATTATTTCAGCCAACCAAGGTCCAAAGAAGGTCTTCTAATTGTAAGGAAGCGCCAGCAGCTTGACCTTTGAAGAAACATCGGCTGACCAAGACTTCAGCCATAATGCCCTTCTGGCTAAGACTGTGAAACTAGAAGCCTTAAGCTCCCAGTCTGAGGATCTTTAGAACAGCATCCGCTATAAAGGAATTGGCCAGCTTAAGAGCCTTAATCCTATCCTGAATCTCGTCTAAAGGAGTCTCTTCCTGTAGAGAGTCAGACAATGCGTCAAACCAATAAGATTCTGCACTAGTTACATACCACAGGTTGCCATTGCAGGCCTAAATGAACAGAATCTTTTTCAAGTAGGCCTCCATCTTTTTGTCCATTGGATCAATAGGAATAGTGGTTCTCTTAGCCAGAGTAGAAATGGCCCCTTCAACCTTGGGAACAGTATACCAAGGATCCTTGATAGAAGTCTCCACCGGAAATAGCCTCTTAAAAACAGGAGACGGAGTAAAAGCCACTCCTGGCTTCTCCCATTCCTGGGTTATGATCTCCTTAGCACAGTCTGGCACAGGAAAGACTTCCAAAGAGGAAGGGGCATCAAAAAAACTATTAAGTTTACTAGATTTCGTAGGAGTGACTACGACTGGAGTATCGGAGTCATCCAAGGTAGCTAAAACCTCCTTTAACAGTACTCGAAGGTGTTCAAGCTTGAATCTGAAGGAAACTCCTTCATTGTCAGAAAAAGTAATTATACTGTCTGAATCTGAAATCTCACCTTCAGAATGAGACTCATCCTCAGATCTATGAGGAACCTGTGAATCAGAACTTGGAACAAATACCTTACTATCTGAATTCTTAAATTTCCTCTTACGCTTTCCCTGAATCCTGGAAAATTCGGCTAAAGCTGCAGATACCACAGAGGATACCTGTGCAGCAATCTCTGCCTTTAAAAACACTCCACTAGGAGTTAGAGAGGAACCACAGGAAACAGTGTGAGATGCCATGCTTCCTCCATGCACGAAAGACAAAGAGAATGACTAGGGGTTGTGGGTAAGGGAGTGATACATAACAGTTTTACTGTGGTGCTCTTTGCCTCCTCCTGCTGGCCAGGAGTGATATTCCCAACCGTAATTAAGATGAACCCGTGGACTCACCATATCTTAGGAAGAAAACTGTATTTTGTTTCCGAATCATGAATGAAATATTTGCAGTTTCCTGTCCCTTAGAGCAATGCATACATATCATTGTTACATGTTTAGGCCCATGGATGCATTGCACTAGTGTGTGGTTAGTAGATGTGTGTCACTGGTGGGTGATATGCTGAGTGTTGCATCCATGAGTTGAGACTAGGGCCTCTATTTATCAAGCTCTCTACTTACCTGCATTCGACGACCCCAATACGCTTGCCTAAGATCGCCTAACATCGCCGCCGCTGACCTGAATACGTTCATCAAATTTATCAAGAAAGCTGTCAAAAAGCCACGCACCAAGTACGGTGCGATGAGCAGTGGACTGTTGTTAACTAACAGTCAGTGATCTCGCTGCTCTTCGGCTTATTCGCAGCTTTCTTGCTATACTGTCACTAAGCACCCACACTATACTATACTGTTTACCCCCTAAACCGCCCCTCCCAGAGCCCCCCGCAACTAAATAAAGTTATTAACCCCTAAACCGCCGCTCCCGGACCCTGCCGCAACTCTAATAAATATATTAACCCCTAAACCGCCAACTACATTATACCTATTAACCCCTAATCTGCCGCCCCCTATACCGCCGCAACCTACATAAAGTTATTAACCCCTAGCCTGCCGATCCCGGACCCCGCCGCAACTAAATAAATTGTTTAACTCCTAAACCGCCGCTCCCGGAGCCCACCGCCACCTACATTATATTTATTAACCCCTAATCTGCCCCCCCTACACCGCCGCCACTATAATAAAGTTATTAACCCCTAAACCTAACCCTAACCCTAACACCCACTAACTTAAATATAATTTAAATAAATCTAAATAAAATAACTATAATTAAATAAATTCTTCCTATTTAAAACTAAATACCTATTCAATAAACCTTAAGATAGCTACAATATAACTAATAGTTACATTGTAGCTATCTTGGGTTTATTTTAATTTTACAGGCAAGTTTGTATTTATTTTAACTAGGTACAATAGTTATTAAATAGTTATTAACTATTTAATAACTACCTAGCTAAAATAAATCCTAACCTAAGTTACAATTACACCTAACACTACACTATCATTAGATAAATTAAATTAATTAACTACAATTACCTACAATTAAATACAATTAAATAAAATAAACTAAAGTACAAAAAATAACAAACACTAAATTACAGAAAATAAAAAAAATTACAAGAATTTTAAACTAATTACACCTAATCTAAGCCCCCTAATAAAATAAAAAAGCCCCCCAAAATAATAAAATTCCCTACCCTACACTAAATTACAAATAGCCCTTAAAAGGGCTTTTTGCGGGGCATTGCCCCAAAGTAATCAGCTCTTTTACCTGTAAAAAAAGAAATACAACCCCCCCAACATTAAAACCCACCTCCCACACACCCAACCCTACTCTAAAACCCACCCAATCCCCCCTTAAAGGGCCACTGTAAGTAAATATTTTCTATGCCTGTTACTAACTAACTACCCCAAATACGCTTTTTATCAATAGCATTTCATTAACATATCTCTACCGTATATCAGAAATCTTGTCTGCAAATTTAATTGTTTTCCAAACCCACTCTGTGGGTATCCTTTGCTCTGTACCAATCCGTTTACAATACCTAGGTTTCAAAATGGCGCTTTAAACACAAAGTTATTGGTTTAAGTATTTTTAACATGCAGTGCTGAAAATAGTGGGCAGGATAACGTGACATCATCGGCGAATAAAAGATATAACTTTTAGAACGTTATGAAACTTCGTTTTGGAGAAAATATAGGTCAGTAGGTTTTAATTAATGTTTATTAACTTTAATATGTTAGTTGTTTAGCTTAAAAATTATAACAGAAAGTAATCCTTTAATAAAATCTAACACTACTCCCTTGAAGATCACCCTACCTTGAGCCGTTTTCACCCAGCCGGGCACAAGTGGACCTCCAGAGGGGCAGAAGTCTTCATCCGATCCAGGCAGAAGAGGACCCCCAGACGGGCAGAAGGCTTCATAGGATTCTATCAGCCAATCGGAATTAAGGTAGGAAAAATCCTATTGGCTGATGCAATCAGCCAATAGGATTGAAGTTCAATCCTATTGGCTGATCCAATCAGCCAATAGGATTGATCTCGCATTCTATTGGCTGTTACAATCAGCCAATAGAATGCGAGCTTAATCCTATTGGCTGATTGCATCAGCCAATAGGATTTTTCCTACCTTAATTCCGATTGGCTGATAGAATCAGCCAATCAGAATTCATGGGACGCCATCTTGGATGACGTCATTTAACTGAACCTTCATTCTTCGTTAGGACGTCAATGGAAGAGGATACTCCGTGTCGGATGGATTGAAGATGGACCCGCTCCGCTCCGGATGGATGAGGATAGAAGATGCCGTCTGGATGAAGCCTTCTGCCTGTCTGGAGGTCCTCTTCTGCCCGGATCGGATGAAGACTTCTGCCCCTCTGGAGGTCCACTTGTGCCCGGCTGGGTTAGACGGCTCAAGGTAGGGTGATCTTCAGGGGGAAGTGTTAGGTTTTTTAAGGGGGTTTGGGTGGGTTTTAGAGTAGGGTTGGGTGTGTGGGTGGTGGGTTTTAATGTTGGGGGGGTTGTATTTCTTTTTTTACAGGTAAAAGAGCTGATTACTTTGGGGCAATGCCCCGCAAAAGGTCCTTTTAAGGGCTATTTGTAATTTAGTATAGGGTAGGGAATTTTATAATTTTGGGGGGCTTTTTTATTTTATTAGGGGGCTTAGATTAGGTGTAATTAGTTTAAAATTCTTGTAATTATTTTTTTTATTTTCTGTAATTTAGTGTTTTTTTTTTGTACTTTATTTTATTTTATTTAATTGTATTTAATTGTAGGTAATTGTAGTTAATTTAATTTATTTAATTGTAGTATTAGGTGTAATTTTAACTTAGGTTAGATTTATTTTACAGGTACTTTTGTATTTATTTTAACTAGGTAGTTATTAAATAGTTAATAACTATTTAATAACTATTGTACCTAGTTAAAATAAATAAAAAGTTGCCAGTAAAATAAAAAAAAAAAACCTAAAATAGCTATAATGTAATTATTAATTATATTGTAGCTATTTTAGGGTTTATTTTATAGGTAAGTATTTAGTTTTAAATATGAATAATTTAGTTAATAATAGTAAATTTATTTATATTAATTTAAATAATATTTAAGTTGGGGGGGTGTTAGGGTTAGGGTTAGACTTAGGTTTAGGGGTTAATAAAATTAATATAGTGGCGGCGGTGTGGGTGGGCAGATTAGGGGTTAATAAATATAATGTAGGTGGCGGCGGGATCCAGGAGCAGTGATTTAGGGGTTAATAACTTTATTTAGTTGCAGCGGGGTCTGGAAGCGGCGGTTTAGGGGTTAATACGTTTATTAAAGTGGTGGTGGGCTCCGGGAGTGGCGGTTTAGGGGTTAATAAGTATAAAGTAGGTGGCGGCAGTGTAGGGGGGGCAGATTAGGGGTGTTTAGACTCGGGGTACATGTTAGGGTTTTAGGTGTAGACATTTCCCATAGGAATCAATGGGATATCGGGCAGCAGCGAACATGAGCTTTCGCTGCTGTCAGACTCCCATTGATTCAATCCGCCTCCAGGGCGGCGGATTGAAAACCAGGTACGCTGGGCCGGAAAAGTGGCGAGCGTACCTGGTAGGATCTTGATAACTTCCAAAAGTAGTCAGATTGTGCCGAACTTGCGTTCGGAACATCTGGAGTGACGTAACCATCGATCTGTGTTGGACTGAGTCCGGCGGATCGTATGTTACGTCACTAAATTCTACTTTTGCCGGTCTCTAGCCTTTTATAACTACGGCGAATAAGGCTCGCCACAAATACGCTGCGTAATTCCAGCGTATTTGCAGTTGACAGCTTGATAAATAGAGGCCTATGGGTTAGATTTATCAAACAGCGGATGCTGCAATCTACCCCCGAAGTTTCAGGTCCAAAGGTAAACTTTGATGAATTAAATCCCGTTTTTTAAAAATACTATTAAAAACAGGGGCACTTTCATTCATCAAAGTTTAGAAAGCAGCCATTTTGTTTAAAAACTTACCTTTCTTCTGTTCACTTCAAGTTAAGAAGCAGCAGTCGTAAGACCATTGCTCCTTAACTCATCCTCCACCTCTGAGGTGGTGGCTAGCAATCATCCTGATTAGATACGATTGGGATGATTGACACACCTGCTAGCAACCGCGAATGTGCAGGGGGAGGCATTGCACAAGCATTTCACCAGAAATGCTTGTGCAATGTTAAATGCCAAGAGCATATGCTGTCGGCATTTAGCAATATCGAGCGGACTTGATCCGTCTGACATTTGATAAATCTACCCCTAGGTGCACTGTGCTGGAAAATGAGGAGTGGATACTGGATGTGTTATATTGGGGAATATAGTAAATAGCACAATCTTACACATTTTAAGTACATAAAAAAGACAGTCAATGACTAAAAATACGTTTACATATTTTAAAGGGTTAAAAATATATTTTTGAATCTACCCCCAAATAAGTAATGTGTTTTGACAGCAGCAAGGGACTCTGGGTAGCTAATTGCAAATATTTAGAGTGCATAACTTATTTGACTCGCTGCCACTACATCACACACCCAGGTGCACAGATGCTGCTGCACATAAAGCTGGGAGTTATCTAGCTATAACCGTACACCAACCATCAAAAGGATTCTCAATAAGATGCATTGGAAGAGCTGGGATTTCTGCTGTTAACTTGCCTGAGGCCATTCTTGATTTTCCTGCATACTAATCAGAAGCCTTAGTATTTATTTCCATTGAGTTCTCCCAAGACATTTCATAAACTCATCTAAGCCTAGAAATGTCAGGAAAACTGCATACGAGAAGGTGGTTACGTGCTGAAATGAAATGTTGTGTCCGGTGTAAAGATAAAGGCTGTAACACCTGCGTGTGTTTTTGGGCAATTAATATGAGGAACGATGAGAGGTGGGTGTGAATATCAACTAGATGATTTGGAGGAACCAATTTGATGTACAGAGTTTAAGCAGAGATGGATGGATTAACAGAATGATATAATCCCATTGTAACTCTGTTTATATTTACCATACAATTGGGTTTCTAAAGTGAATTAGTGTTAATGCTGTTAGTTTTAATTAATGAATGTCTTCCTTTTTTATAATTACCAGAACTTAGTGTGTGACACAAAGTCATATGATAAACATGTTTTCAGCTCCCTAAGTGTGATGCGGGAATCCAGACGTGGACCCGTTGCTCAGTGTGTCTAGAGGGATATGGCTGCACCTCACTGACGAGGCCCACAATAGGCCGAAACGTACGTCTGGGGTTTTGCTGTTTCTCTCGTTCAGAGAGGGATTGCCTGGTATTTCGGTGCTGGACTGTACTGTGAAGTCAGGATCAGACTGATATGCTACAGGAAAGTTCTTCTCTGTGAAAGGCACATATTGAGCAAAAAGAGGCTGCTTCTAGGGTGGTAACTAGCCATAGAACAAGCTATTATGCTATTGTTCGTTCCCAGGTTGAGCGCTTCTCTCTTTTTATTTATGCAAATTATGACACTTAGGGAAGTCTCCCTAAGTGTGATGCGGGAATCCAGACGTGGACCCGTTGCTCAGTGTGCCTAGAGGGATATGGCTGCACCTCACTGACGAGGCCCACAATAGGCCGAAACATACGTCTGGGGTTTTGCTGTTTCTCTCGTTCAGAGAGGGATTGCCTGGTATTTCGGGGCTGGACTGCACTGTTAAGTCAGGATCAGACTGGTATGCTTCAGGAAAGTTCTTCTCTGTGAAAGGCACATATTGAGCAAAAAGAGGCTGCTTCTAGGGTGGTAACTAGCCATAGAACAAGCTATTATGCTATTGTTCGTTCCCAGGTTGAGCGCTTCTCTCTTTTTATTTATGTTTTCAGCCATGCAGTCATATGTAAAATTTAGCATGACTTACACAATTATATGATAAACTAAGCACAAGTCGCACAATTGTATGATAAACAGTACAAGGCGCACAATTGTATGATAAAGTTAGCACAAGTCACACTATTGTATGATAAACTTAGCACAAGTTACACAATTGTATGATAAACCTAGTGTGACACACAATTGTATGATAAATTTAGCACAAGTTACACAATTATATGATAAATTTAGCACAAGTCACACAATTGTATGATAAACTTAGCACAAGTCACACAAGCGTATGATAAACTTAGCCCAAGTCACACAATTGTATGATAAACTTAGCACAAGTCACACAAGCGTATGATAAACTTAGCACAAGTCACACAATTGTATGATAAACTTAGCACAAGTCACACAAGCGTATGATAAACTTAGCACAAGTCACACAATTGTATGATAAACTTAGCACAAGTCACACAATTGTATGATAAACTTAGCACAAAGCACAGAATTGTATGATAAACTTAGCACAAAGCACAGAATTGTATGATAAACTTAGCACAAAACACAGAATTGTATGATAAACTTAGCACAAGTCACACAATTGTATGATAAACTTAGCACAAAGCACAGAATTGTATGATAAACTTAGCACAAAACACAGAATTGTATGATAAACTTAGCACAAGTCACACAATTGTATGATAAACTTAGCACAAGTCACACAATTGTATGATAAACTTAGCACAAGTCACACAATTGTATGATAAACTTAGCACAAGTCACACAATTGTATGATAAACTTAGCACAAGTCACACAATTGTATGATAAACTTAGCACAAGTCACACAATTGTATGATAAACTTAGCACAAGTCACACAATTGTATGATAAACTTAGCACAAGTCACACAATTGTATGATAAACTTAGCACGAAGCACAGAATTGTATGATAAACTTAGCACAAAGCACATAATTGTATGATAAACTTAGCACAAGTCACACAATTATATGATACATTTAGCACAAGTCACACAATTATATGATACATTTAGCACAAGTCACACAATTATATGATACATTTAGCACAAGTCACACAATTATATGATACATTTAGCACAAGTCACACAATTGTATGATAAACTTAGCACAAGTCACACAATTGTATGATAAACTTAGCACAAGTCACACAATTGTATGATAAACTTAGCACAAGTCACACAATTGTATGATAAACTTAGCACAAGTCACACAATTGTATGATAAACTTAGCACAAGTCACACAATTGTATGATAAACTTAGCACGAAGCACAGAATTGTATGATAAACTTAGCACAAAGCACAGAATTGTATGATAAACTTAGCACAAGTCACACAATTATATGATACATTTAGCACAAGTCACACAATTATATGATACATTTAGCACAAGTCACACAATTATATGATACATTTAGCACAAGTCACACAATTATATGATACATTTAGCACAAGTCACACAATTATATGATACATTTAGCACAAGTTACACAATTATATGATAAACTTAGCACAAGTCACACAATTATATGATACATTTAGCACAAGTCACACAATTATATGATACATTTAGCACAAGTCACACAATTATATGATACATTTAGCACAAGTCACACAATTATATGATACATTTAGCACAAGTCACACAATTATATGATACATTTAGCACAAGTTACACAATTATATGATACATTTAGCACAAGTCACACAATTATATGATACATTTAGCACAAGTCACACAATTATATGATACATTTAGCACAAGTCACACAATTATATGATACATTTAGCACAAGTCACACAATTATATGATACATTTAGCACAAGTTACACAATTATATGATACATTTAGCACAAGTTACACAATTATATGATACATTTAGCACAAAGCACAGAATTATATGATAAACTTAGCACAAGTCACACAAGCGTATGATACATTTAGCACAAGTCACACAATTATATGATACATTTAGCACAAGTCACACAATTATATGATACATTTAGCACAAGTCACACAATTATATGATACATTTAGCACGTCACACAATTATATGATACATTTAGCACAAGTCACACAATTATATGATACATTTAGCACAAGTCACACAATTGTATGATAAACTTAGCACAAGTCACACAATTATATGATACATTTAGCACAAGTCACACAATTATATGATACATTTAGCACAAGTCACACAATTATATGATACATTTAGCACAAGTCACACAATTATATGATACATTTAGCACAAGTCACACAATTATATGATACATTTAGCACAAGTTACACAATTATATGATAAACTTAGCACAAGTCACACAATTATATGATACATTTAGCACAAGTCACACAATTATATGATACATTTAGCACAAGTCACACAATTATATGATACATTTAGCACAAGTCACACAATTATATGATACATTTAGCACAAGTCACACAATTATATGATACATTTAGCACAAGTCACACAATTATATGATACATTTAGCACAAGTCACACAATTATATGATACATTTAGCACAAGTCACACAATTATATGATACATTTAGCACAAGTTACACAATTATATGATACATTTAGCACAAGTCACACAATTATATGATACATTTAGCACAAGTCACACAATTATATGATACATTTAGCACAAGTCACACAATTATATGATACATTTAGCACAAGTCACACAATTATATGATACATTTAGCACAAGTTACACAATTATATGATACATTTAGCACAAGTTACACAATTATATGATACATTTAGCACAAAGCACAGAATTATATGATAAACTTAGCACAAGTCACACAAGCGTATGATACATTTAGCACAAGTCACACAATTATATGATACATTTAGCACAAGTCACACAATTATATGATACATTTAGCACAAGTCACACAATTATATGATACATTTAGCACAAGTCACACAATTATATGATACATTTAGCACAAGTCACACAATTATATGATACATTTAGCACAAGTCACACAATTATATGATACATTTAGCACAAGTCACACAATTGTATGATACATTTAGCACAAGTCACACAATTATATGATACATTTAGCACAAGTCACACAATTATATGATACATTTAGCACAAGTCACACAATTATATGATACATTTAGCACAAGTTACACAATTATATGATACATTTAGCACAAGTCACACAATTATATGATACATTTAGCACAAGTCACACAATTATATGATACATTTAGCACAAGTCACACAATTGTATGATAAACTTAGCACAAAGCACAGAATTGTATGATAAACCTAGTGTGTTCTGTATATTTGCTAGATATGTCTTTGTAACATAATTTATCTCCTTTTATTACAATTTGTATAGTTTGTATTCATGATTGTATATCAAGTGTGCTTGTTTCTCTCATTCTCGCTCATCTGATGATAACCTCTGGTTGTAGTAAGGCAATTAACCGTTTACTATTCAGCAGGTGCTCTCTGGAGGTGTGACATGTTCTCATCCAATAGAAATTGTTTTAATCTTTTTTAAGAGGTGTGTGTAAGCTGACCCAATATGGCTATGATTACGGCTAACAGCCGAAACGCATAAGCCGGTTGGTGCTGCGCCAGTTCTGTTTGCTCCTGTTTGTGTGTGCATTCCCTGTTTTAAACTGCGCAATAAAAGCTAATTTTTATTCGATCAGACTCTACCTCCTTTTTTGTGTATGGATTCTAGTTACCAGACAAAGAGTCGGATCATTCGTCATCCCTTCTTGGAGAGTCCGGGTAAGGGTTCTCTTCCTGCAGGTCTCCTTCTGTCCTCTTCAACGTGAAGTCAGCGAATGGCGACTGAACCAAGGTATACATATTGTGAATAACGCCGAAGACGCCGCAGACAGAGGTAAAGCATACTATTGTCTGTTGGCCATTTGTTCCCTGTTTTCTGCTGAGGGTAAAATGGATAGAGCACAGCTCCAGGGTATAAAGTGTTTAACATATGTTTATTGGATGTGACATGAAAAGCTGCTGTATACATGAGACCCTTACCTGGTGAATTTTGTTTGTAAAAACATTTACTTCGACTCAGGCAGAACTTTCTTGATATTACTTAAACCTAGTGTGACTCACACAATTGTATGATACATGTAGCACAAGTTACACAATTGTATGATAAAAATATTTGTGTGATAAACTTAACACAAATGTATGACAAATTAAGCACGAGTTACACAACTGTACGATAAACTTAGTGTGACTCACACAATTGTACGATACATGTAGCACAAGTTACACAATTGTATGATAAAAATATTTGTGTGATAAACTTAACACAAATGTATGACAAATTAAGCACGAGTTACACAACTGTACGATAAACTTAGTGTGACTCACACAATTGTATGATACATTTCGAACATATTACACAATGTATGATAAACATAGCACAATTAACACGTGTGTGATAAACTTAATGTGACTCACACAATTGTATGATAAATTCAGCACGAGTTACACAACTGCGTCAGCCACACAATTTCATGTATAATTTGACGTGAGCCAAATGATGTCATGATAAAGATAAGCTATATAGCCACATAAACTGAGCAGTGCAGAAAGTATGAAGAGCGCAGGAAATAAACAGGGTATTTAGGTATTATTCTGCCCTAGGCTCATCATATTGTGCCCCATCCAACCCTTTTTTTCCCTTTGATTTATTTATCATTTTCAAAAGAAAACAGAAAAGAGAGTTACAATACATTACGTAGCATACAGTTTGTAACTACAAAACAATTATGAAATCTGTTTTGATAAATAATCGCTCAACATGCACTGCAAAATGATATTCGTAACAGGATGTAACTATTTCTGACGCATAAATATTTCAAAACAAAGGTAGTACGCAAGGTTAATTGACTCTCAAGGCAAATACTAAATTATTGCATAAATAAAAATGATCAGCACTTTGGGTAGGTTAATGTTTACTATAAGTAGGAAGCTTTTTACAGACGTTTGTAAAGTTACGATATATAGATCAACTATAGCAATCCTGTTAAAGGAATGTGTGGTCTTGTATCCCATAGAAACGTCACCTTATAGATAGGATATGGTTCAAGATAACATAACTTATTCCATAAGTTGGAGAATCTTGGCAGTGTTGTCCCTTGCCTCCCCACCTGGAACAAAACCAGATTGGTCTTGGTGAATTATATATGGTAGAAAAAGGTTGAGTCTATTGGCTAACACCTTGGAGTATAATTTCAAGTCCACATTGAGTAAAGATATGGGTCTAAACTGAGTGGGTTGATTTGGGCTCTTCCCTGGTTTTGGCAGTACACTAACAAGGTAGAAGGAAAGGGATTACCTTGATCTTTATAGTGAAATGGAGATAATAAATGTGGGATTAAGAAGTCTCAAAATGTTTTGTAACATACCCCGCTAAACCCATGTGGTCCTGTGCTTTTCCCTGGAGCCAGGGTTTTTATTGCTATAGCGATTTCATCTGCACTGATGGGTTGTGTAAGGGTCATTTCTGGAGTAATTTGTGGGGTGGTTACAGATTGGAGGTATGCTTGGCAACTGGCCCTGTGAGAGGCAGAGTCTCTTTGTGGAAAGAGGTTATAAAGGTGGGCATAGTATTCCCTAAAGGCCCCCCGATAGAGACAGAATCCTCTATGGTTTTATGAACTGGGTGTAGTAGGTGATGAACATAAGTAGAAGTTTGTTTTCGTTTCAAGGTTCTGGCCAGAAATTTGCCAGCTTTGTTACCCTCCATGAAATATTTCTGTTTCAAATAAAATACTTGTTTCTGGACATTAATGTCTAGGAGCTCATTTAATCTCAATCTAGTGTTATTCAATGTGTTTAAAATAGAATCATCAGAAGGATTAAGTATATCTAGGTGGTCAAGTTGGAGGATCTGTTGCATAAGTGTGTGTTGTTTGTCTCTATACTATTTGGTCTTTTGGGCTTTTATTATAATAGGTTCCCACCTTATAACGCATGTTGATCCAATAGGAACATATGCTGTTATGTTTTCCTGGAAAAAGTAATCAATTGATCGGATTATTTGTTGTTTAACCAAGGGATCCGCTAGTAGAGTGTCTTCTAATTTCCATTCAAACTGTTTAAAAGGTCTTGAAAGCCATTTAAAGCTTTATGGTCTAACCATGTTGTGGGTATTATGCATGAGAATATTAGGCATGATAATAATAGGTGATCTATTAATATATAATCTAGGTGGGAGTAGGATTTATTAAGATTAGAAAACAATGTGTAATCACGTTTGGTGGGCTGTAACTGTCTCCAGGAGTCATGTCATGTTAACAGATGTAGGTTAGACCACATGAGAGCAGGAGAAAGAGAGGAAAAGGAAGAGCAAGGGAGAGAATTATACTGAAATATATTAATTGTGTAGGCTTCAGTAAAGTGTGTGTTATAAAAAAAGACTTTCTAGTATAAAAAAAATGAAAAATATTATGGGCTAGATTACAGGTAGCATGCTATTTAGTAGTCCTGCTCAAGAGCAAACTTCACTAGAAGTAAGCTTTTTGCACACACATTACAAGTTGAAAGTAAAAAGTTTTCATACAAGCGAAACACGTCACCCGCTAACTTGAACACTTAGAATATTGCAACTGCACTAACGCATTCACCCACAGGGGCCGATTTATTATTCCCTGTATTGGCCGAAATACATCTGTTTACGTGCGAGCCTTCAGGCTCGCCGGAAACAGAAGTTAAGAAGCAGTGGTCTTAAGACCGCTGCTCCTTAACTCATACGGCTCCTCTGAGGTGGCGGACAACAATCCACCCGATCGTGTACAATCGGCTTGATTGACACCCCTGCTAGCGGCCGTTTGGCGGCGAATCTGCAGGGGGCGGCATTGCACAAGCAGTTCACCAGAACTGCTTGTGCAATGTTAAATGTTCAGCGATATCTGCCAGACATGATCCGCTTCCTCATAGACTTCAATGGAGATCGTAGAAAACAAAAACAAACTAACACTTATTGTTTGCACGCCAACCCAGCAGGCGATATTAATATTTCACATTCCAATGTTCATCACATACTGGAATATGTTATTTTAATTGTAAATAGATATTTCTATATATATTTGTATATACCTGTATATCTATTCATATAAACATATAGGTATAGATATCTATTTTACATTAACATTATTAGATATACTGTATATATATAGAAATTATATATCGAGATGATCTGCAAATAGATTAACCTCAAATTAAACCCTTTTAACTTTTCCAATCACTCTGCATTTTGTTTTGTTCGGTCTCCGTTCGGATATTTTGCTCTCTCGGCAGCCGAATTCTGCCTTCTTATTTCCTCAGCGCTTGGAACTAACTTGCTGATTGATAGCAGTCCGAGTTTTGAAGGTACCTGTTGATTTTGGAACCTTGGATACCAGAGGGGAAACCAGCGCCCACACCAGGTTCACCGCAGTACAAACTTCCAACATACGATCCAAAGCTGAGGGTATCGGTCAGTGTGCTGACCACTGCAAGTGTCAGTCTGCTTTAATTGCTCGTTATCGTCCAAAAAGTGTCAACACAATTGTGAATGAATTTCATACTATTTGTCTGTCGACCATTGATTACAGAAATACGCTATAAGGTGCCCTTGTTTTTGCGTAATATATATATAGAAATATATTTTTAATAATAAAAATGACCTTTTTTGTATGTGAAAAACATAGGCATGTAAAACATGCATAACGTGCATAGTTTTTCGTGCTTTAAGTCTAACAAAAACTTAGTTATCTTAAGGGGCATTATTGAAATATTAAATATAAAATATTAAAAAAATTAATAATAATTATTATAGATACTGTAAATAATACATAGATTATATATACATTTTTTTATTTAGTTTAACTCAGTACCCTTAATGCAAGGTTTTAAGGCGAGCTAACCCGAGAAGTGTAAAATGCAACTGCACTCTCACATTTACTTTCAACTTGCAATACAAGCGCAAATTAACGTTAGTGCGCCTCTTGTAATCTAGTCCTATGTTGGTTGACTAATAGCTAAAATCACTAGTTAATGCAGCTGTCAGCTACCTTCCCTGATGGGACGGAGGGTGTCCGTCTCTGGTCGCCGGGCATGTGATTCTCACCATCCTAGTGGTTGGTGTCTGTCAGGGTGCCAGGAATCAGACTGAGACGAGAAGTGCAAAAATAATCACACCTGTATTAATAACAAAAAATTATAAAAAGTCCACAAGTCAAATAACAAGCCAGGAGCCAAAACCAGAGCTGGTAGTCAGACGGGCCGAGTCAGGAGCCAAAGCAAATAGTCAGACGAGCCGGAATCAGGAACAAGGAGAACAGCAGAGTCAGGAACAAGCCAGGGATCAGGAACCAGGAGGGACGTCAGACAGCCAGGTTATACACAGGCGCTCTCACAAACAGGTCTGAGACAACGCAAGGGCAAAGCATACTGAACAGAGGCCCTTTAAATAATAAGTGATGATATCACAATTCTGAGACTGCACCTGTCTCACATGGATGATGTACACCAGTCTGCACATAAAAGGGCGTGCAGGAAATGAGCAGCATCACACACTATGCACCAGAGTCAGCAAGAGAGGTGAGTAAAATGGCTGCCAGCAGCACATGGCAAACAAAGCAGGGAAAAACCCTGACAGTGTCATAGAATACTTTGTTTATGCACTTACACAGGTATACACAGAAAGAGAAGCAGTCTGCCAGGAATGAACAACAGCTCAGTGGCTTGTTCTATGACCCGGTTACCACCTGGGAGCCTGAAGTACAGTGGGTATTAAAAAAGAATCACCCCCAATTGACAACTTCCTGGCAGAGGGCAGCAGATTTTTCTCAAGAATTTGACGGTATTTTGTCCCATCCATTATTCCTTCTATCGTGACAAATGCTCCAGTGCCTGCTGCAAAGAAACACCCCCATAACAGGATATTACCACCACCATGATTTACTGTAGGTATGGTGTTATTTGGATGGTGAGCTGTATTGGATTTCCTCCAGACATATCGTTTGGTGTTGAGACCAAATAATTTAATTTTAGTCTTATCTGACCATAACACCTTTTTCCATGTGGCCTTAGAATCTCCTAGGTGTGTTATGGCAAAGCTCAGTCGTGACTGCATGTGGCATGTCTTGAGCAGTGGCTTTTTTCTTGCAACCCTCCCATACAAGCCACATTTGTGGAGAATTTGTGATATTGTTGTCACATGCACATAATGACCACTCTTTGTCATAAATTCCTGCAACCGCTTCAGAGTTGCTGTGGGCCTCTTAGTAGCCTTTTCTGACCAGTTTCCTCCTGGCTCTTTCATCCAGTTTGGAGCAAAGTTCTGATCCAGAGAGGGTTTGTGTTGTACCAAATACCTTCCACTTCTTAATAATAGACTTCACTGTGCTTCAAGGCATTGATAAAGCCTTTGATGTTTTCTTGTTTTCATCTCCTGACTTGTGCCTGTCCACAACTTTATCCCGGAGATCTTTTGACAATGTCTTGCCACCCATGCTCGATTGTTTACTTCAGTTGCACTACCAGGGACTGAGATGCTCCAGGAAAGCTCTTTTTATGCTGAGCTAATCAATATGACCACAGCTGATCACAGTTGAAGGTCAAATAGCTTTGTGTGTGCCGTTGAGAAGGTGATGAGCTACACCTGATTGAGTTTACAAGTAATTTTAGGAGGGGGTGATCCTTTTTCCAACTAAGGCCTAGATTTAGAGTTCGGCGGTAGCCGTCAAAACCAGCGTTAGAGGCTCCTAACGCTGGTTTTGGCCGCCCGCTGGTATTTGGAGTCAGTGATTAAAGGGTCTAACGCTCACTTAACAGCCGCGACTTTTCCATACCGCAGATCCCCCTACGCCATTTGCGTAGCCTATCTTTTCAATGGGATCTTTCTAACGCTGGTATTTAGAGTCGTTTCTGCAGTGAGCGTTAGAGCTCTAACGACAAGATTCCAGCCGCCTGAAAAAAGCAGGAGTTAAGAGCTTTCTGGCTAACGCCGGTTCATAAAGCTCTTAACTACTGTACCCTAAACTACACTAACACCCATAAACTACCTATGTACCCCTAAACCGAGGTCCCCCCACATCGCCGCCACTCGATTAAAATGTTTAACCCCTAATCTGCCGACCGCCACCTACGTTATACTTATGTACCCCTAATCTGCTGCCCCTAACCCCGCCGACCCCTATATTATATTTATTAACCCCTAACTTGCCCCACACAACGTCGCCGCAAGCTACTTAAAATAATTAACCCCTAATCTTCCGACCGCAAATCGCCGCCACCTACGTTATCCCTATGTACCCCTAATCTGCTGCCCCTAACATCGCCGACCCCTATGTTATATTTATTAACCCCTAATCTGCCCCCCACAACGTCGCCGACACCTACCTACACTTATTAACCCCTAATCTGCCGACCGGACCTGAGCGCTACTATAATAAAGTTATTAACCCCTAATCCGCCTCACTAACCCTATCATAAATAGTATTAACCCCTAATCTGCCCTCCCTAACATCGCCGACACCTACCTTCAATTATTAACCCCTAATCTGCCGACCGGAGCTCACCGCTATTCTAATAAATGTATTAACCCCTAAAGCTAAGTCTAACCCTAACACTAACACCCCCCTAAGTTAAATATAATTTTTATCTAACTAAATAAATTAACTCTTATTAAATAAATGATTCCTATTTAAAGCTAAATACTTACCTGTAAAATAAATCCTAATATAGCTACAATATAAATTACATTTATATTATAGCTATTTTAGGATTAATATTTATTTTACAGGTAACTTTGTATTTATTTTAACCAGGTACAATAGCTATTAAATAGTTAAGAACTATTTAATAGTTACCTAGTTAAAATAATTACAAATTTACCTGTAAAATAAATCCTAACCTAAGATATAATTAAACCTAACACTACCCTATCAATAAAATAATTAAATAAACTACCTACAATTACCTACAATTAACCTAACACTACACTATCAATAAATTAATTAAACACAATTGCTACAAATAAATACAATTAAATAAACTATCTAAAGTACAAAAAATAAAAAAGAACTAAGTTACAGAAAATAAAAAAATATTTACAAACATAAGAAAAATATTACAACAATTTTAAACTAATTACACCTACTCTAAGCCCCCTAATAAAATAACAAAGACCCCCAAAATAAAAAATTCCCTACCCTATTCTAAATTTAAAAAGTTACAAGCTCTTTTACCTTACCAGCCCTGAACAGGGCCCTTTGCGGGGCATGCCCCAAGAAGTTCAGCTCTTTTGCCTGTAAAAGAAAACATACAATACCCCCCCCCAACATTACAACCCACCACCCACATACCCCTAATCTAACCCAAACCCCCCTTAAATAAACCTAACACTAAGCCCCTGATGATCTTCCTACCTTGTCTTCACCATGCCAGGTTCACCGATCCGTCCTGGCTCCAAGATCTTCATCCAACCCAAGCGGGGGTTGGCGATCCATAATCCGGTGCTCCAAAGTCTTCCTCCTATCCGGCAAGAAGAGGACATCCGGACCGGCAAACATCTTCTCCAAGCGGCATCTTCTATGTTCTTCCATCCGATGACGACCGGCTCCATCTTGAAGACCTCCAGCGCGGATCCATCCTCTTCTTCCGACGACTAGACGACGAATGACGGTTCCTTTAAGGGACGTCATCCAAGATGGCGTCCCTCGAATTCCGATTGGCTGATAGGATTCTATCAGCCAATCGGAATTAAGGTAGGAATTTTCTGATTGGCTGATGGAATCAGCCAATCAGAATCAAGTTCAATCCGATTGGCTGATCCAATCAGCCAATCAGATTGAGCTCGCATTCTATTGGCTGTTCCGATCAGCCAATACAATGCGAGCTCAATCTGATTGGCTGATTGGATCAGCCAATCGGATTGAACTTGATTCTGATTGGCTGATTCCATCAGCCAATCAGAAAATTCCTACCTTAATTCCGATTGGCTGATAGAATCCTATCAGCCAATCGGAATTCGAGGGACGCCATCTTGGATGACGTCCCTTAAAGGTACCGTCATTCGTCGTCTAGTCGTCGGAAGAAGAGGATGGATCCGCGCTGGAGGTCTTCAAGATGGAGCCGGTCGTCATCGGATGGAAGAACATAGAAGATGCCGCTTGGAGAAGATGTTTGCCGGTCCGGATGTCCTCTTCTTGCCGGATAGGAGGAAGACTTTGGAGCACCGGATTATGGATCGCCAACCCCCGCTTGGGTTGGATGAAGATCTTGGAGCCAGGACGGATCGGTGAACCTGGCATGGTGAAGACAAGGTAGGAAGATCATCAGGGGCTTAGTGTTAGGTTTATTTAAGGGGGGTTTGGGTTAGATTAGGGGTATGTGGGTGGTGGGTTGTAATGTTGGGGGGGGGGGGTATTGTATGTTTTTTTTTACAGGCAAAAGAGCTGAAATTCTTGGGGCATGCCCCGCAAAGGGCCCTGTTCAGGGCTGGTAAGGTAAAAGAGCTTGTAATTTTTGTATTTTAGAATAGGGTAGGGAATTTTTTATTTTGGGGG
The DNA here is from genome assembly GCF_027579735.1 of Bombina bombina. Classification (NCBI taxonomy): domain Eukaryota; kingdom Metazoa; phylum Chordata; class Amphibia; order Anura; family Bombinatoridae; genus Bombina; species Bombina bombina. The sequence continues at coordinate 104,468,011 of NC_069510.1, forward strand.
TCTTTGTTATTTTATTAGGGGGCTTAGAGTAGGTGTAATTAGTTTAAAATTGTTGTAATATTTTTCTTATGTTTGTAAATATTTTTTTATTTTCTGTAACTTAGTTCTTTTTTATTTTTTGTACTTTAGATAGTTTATTTAATTGTATTTATTTGTAGCAATTGTGTTTAATTAATTTATTGATAGTGTAGTGTTAGGTTAATTGTAGGTAATTGTAGGTAGTTTATTTAATTATTTTATTGATAGGGTAGTGTTAGGTTTAATTATAACTTAGGTTAGGATTTATTTTACAGGTAAATTTGTAATTATTTTAACTAGGTAACTATTAAATAGTTCTTAACTATTTAATAGCTATTGTACCTGGTTAAAATAATTACAAAGTTGCCTGTAAAATAAATATTAATCCTAAAATAGCTATAATATAAATGTAATTTATATTGTAGCTATATTAGGATTTATTTTACAGGTAAGTATTTAGCTTTAAATAGGAATCATTTATTTAATAAGAGTTAATTTATTTCGTTAGATAAAAATTATATTTAACTTAGGGGGGTGTTAGTGTTAGGGTTAGACTTAGCTTTAGGGGTTAATACATTTATTAGAATAGCGGTGAGCTCCGGTCGGCAGATTAGGGGTTAATAATTGAAGGTAGGTGTCGGCGATGTTAGGGAGGGCAGATTAGGGGTTAATACTATTTATGATAGGGTTAGTGAGGCGGATTAGGGGTTAATAACTTTATTATAGTAGCGCTCAGGTCCGGTCGGCAGATTAGGGGTTAATAAGTGTAGGTAGGTGTCGGCGACGTTGTGGGGGGCAGATTAGGGGTTAATAAATATAACATAGGGGTCGGCGATGTTAGGGCAGCAGATTAGGGGTACATAGGGATAACGTAGGTGGCGGCGGTTTACGGAGCGGCAGATTAGGGGTTAAAAGTGTAATGCAGGGGTCAGCGATAGCGGGGGGCGGCAGATTAGAGGTTAATAAGTGTAAGGTTAGGGGTGTTTAGACTCGGGGTACATGTTAGAGTGTTAGGTGCAGACGTAGGAAGTGTTTCCCCATAGGAAACAATGGGGCTGCGTTAGGAGCTGAACGCTGCTTTTTTGCAGGTGTTAGGTTTTTTTTCAGCTCAAACAGCCCCATTGTTTCCTATGGGAGAATCGTGCACGAGCACGTTTTTGAGGCCGGCCGCGTCCGTAAGCAACTCTGGTATCGAGAGTTGTATTTGCGGTAAAAATGCTCTACGCTCCTTTTTTGGAGCCTAACGCAGCATTTGTTTGAACTCTCGATACCAGAGTTAAATTTATGGTGCGGCCAGAAAAAAACCCGCGGAGCGTTAACAGCCCTTTTACCGCCAAACTCCAAATCTAGCCGTTAGTGATTCTGTTTTTGAATTGTCTATATTTTTGTCTGACATGTTGGTGTTATATCTTTCACTTGGATGAGTAAATACAAGTGGATAAACAAAAACTGTGTCTGTCTTTATTTCAGGCTGCAAAGCAACAAAATTTGATTATTTTCAGGGGGGGGGGATTCTTTTCAATACCCACTGTATATCAGTCTGATCCTGCCTAACAAGGTTAGTCCAGCCCAAAATAACAGGCAAATCTCCTCTGACCAAGGGAAATGGCAACCACAGACGATCGTTTCAACCTCCTTTGGGCCTCGTCAGTGAGGTGCAGCCATATCCCTCTAAGAACATTGGGCAAGGAGTCCACGTCTGGTTTCCACCATCACCCTTAGGGTCATAATACAAATACAAACAGAAAGAGAAGCATTCTTCCAGGAACGAACAACAGCTCAGTAGCTTGTTCTATGGCCCGGTTACCATCTGGGAGTAGCTTTTCTTAGCCCAATAGTGCTTTTCACAGACTACAACTTTGCTGAAGTATATCAGTCTGATCCTGCCTAACAAGGTCAGCCTATCTCTGAAATGATGGTTTCCCCATCATCCTTATGGAGACTTTCCCCAGGGTCATAATACAAATATAAACAGAAAGAGCATCAGTTTGCCAGGAGCGGAAAACAGCTCAGTGGCTTGTTCTATGACCTGGTTACCATCACTATTGTCTGGGGTTGTCATGTTCCTTGTTCAGAGGAGGTTTGCCTGGTATTTCAGGGCTGGACTGACCTGTATAGGCGGGGTCAGACTGATATACTTCAGGAAAGTTCTCTTCTTTGAAAGCACAATTGGGCAAAAAAAGGCTGTTCTCGGGTGGAAATTTGCCAAAGAACAAGCTAGTGAGCTATTGTTCATTCCTGGTTGAACTCTTCTACTTATGTTGTTAACTTATACAGGTAACCTTACAGGTTGCTCACCTGTTGCTAGTCACGCCCCTTGGCTTTTATAAGTAGTGTCAATCCGTCTTTGCGTTGCTTATTTCTTGTTCTCAGTCTCTTCATACTGTGGCCTGCCCTGACATTGGATTGTTTAAAGAGTTTGTCTTGCCAGCCGCCTGCCCTGACCTTCGGATTGTTTAATGACTTTGTCTTGCTAGCCGCCTGCCCTGACCTTCGGATTGTTTAATGACTTTGTCTTGCCAGCCACCTGCCCTGATTGTTTAACCACCTTGCCTAGCCTGCCTCCTGCTCTTTTCCTGACTCATGAATCATAATCCCAACTGTACTTTTGTCACAGTCAATCCTGTTTAAGGAATCCCTCCATCTGACGCCAACTAGTGGCCAGGAATAGGGAGGGTAAACTTGAACACAGTAGTGGCATTCCTGAAAGCGGCTTTACACACCTCTTCCTTCTATAGCCTACTTTTTTAAATGTTGCACATTCCCTTTACCAGCTACAGCTAATGATTTGCGGACTTCTGAAGAATTCCTAGATTTAAGAATCTGCTTTTTTCTCTCTCTAAGGAGTGTGGTACAAGCACAATAGTGTGACACACTATTTCAGGTGTATTCTCCAGATCTGGCTATGGATCAGTAAAATTACACTATGGAGTGAAGGTCAACAATTAAATCCTGTATGTCTTGTATGTAGGGGCGTATTTTGACCTAGACAAACAAGGCACTTGCCTAAGGCAGCAGATTTTTTTGGAGCAGCACTTTTTAAGTCCCACTACACACGCATACTGCACTACACACCCTTAACACACACTCTCCATATACACACACACACATTTACACACAGACATATAAAAGCATGTGCACTTGAACATGAACATTTACTTTATAAATTCCATGGGAAAAGGGTTACTTACAACCTTACCAAAAAATATTATGGCCAGAAAAGGACTAATACCTTGGGGAGTGGGGCAGCAGAATTTTGGGTGCCTAGGGCAACACAAAACCTAAATACGCCCCTGCTTGTATGTCTCCTCCTGTTACTAAAATAGTTTAGAGATCAATAGCTATATAACATTATCGGCTAGATTTGGAGTTTGGCGGTAGCCGTGAAAACCAGCGTTAGAGGCTCCTAACGCTGGTTTTAGGCTAACTCCGGTATTTGGAGTCACTCAAAAAAGGGTCTAACGCTCACTTTTCAGCCGCGGCTTTTCCATACCGCAGATCCCCTTACGTCAATTGCGTATCCTATCTTTTCAATGGGATTTTTCTAACTCCGGTATTTAGAGTCGTGTCTGAAGTGAGCGTTAGAAATCTAACGACAAAACTCCAGCCGCAGAAAAAAGTCAGTAGTTAAGAGCTTTCTGGGCTAACGCCGGTTCATAAAGCTCTTAACTACTGTACTCTAAAGTACACTAACACCCATAAACTACCTATGTACCCCTAAACCGAGGTCCCCCCACATCGCCGCCACTCGATTACATTTTTTTAACCCCTAATCTGCCGACCGCCACCTACGTTATACTTATGTACCCCCAATCTGCTGCCCCTAACACCGCCGACCCCTATATTATATTTATTAACCCCTAACCTGCCCCCCACAACGTCGCCGCCAGCTACCAACAATAATTAACCCCTAATCTGCCGTCCACACGCCGCCGCCACCTACATTATAGCTATGTACCCCTAATCTGCTGCCCCTAACACCGCCGACCCCTATATTATATTTATTAACCCCTAATCTGCCCCCCACAACGTCGCCTCCACCTGCCTACACTTATTAACCCCTAATCTGCCGAGCGGACCGCACCGCTATCATAATAAAGTTATTAACCCCTAATCCGCCTCACTAACCCTATAATAAATAGTATTAACCCCTAATCTGCCCTCCCTAACATCGCCGACACCTAACTTCAAACATTAACCCCTAATCTGCCGACTGGAGCTCACCGCTATTCTAATAAATGTATTAACCCCTAAAGCTAAGTCTAACCCTAACACTAACACCCCCCTAACTTAAATATAATTTAAATCTAACGAAATAAATTAACTCTTATTAAATAAATTATTCCTATTTAAAGCTAAATACTTACCTGTAAAATAAATCCTAATATAGCTACAATATAAATTATAATTATATTATAGCTATTTTAGGATTAATATTTATTTTACAGGCAACTTTGTATTTATTTTAACCAGGTACAATAGCTATTAAATAGTTAAGAACAATTTAATAGCTAAAATAGTTAAAATAATTACAAAATTACCTGTAAAATAAATCCTAACCTAAGTTACAATTAAACCTAACACTATACTATCATTAAATTAATTAAATAAAATACCTACAATTACCTACAATTAAACCTAACACTACACTATCAATACATTAATTAAATACAATACCTAAAAATAACTACAATGAAATAAACTAACTAAAGTACAAAAAATAAAAAAGAACTAAGTTACAAAAAATAAAAAAATATTTACAAACATAAGAAAAATCTTACAACAATTTTAAACTAATTACACCTACTCTAAGCCCCCTAATAAAATAACAAAGCCCCCCAAAATAAAAAATGCCCTACCCTATTCTAAATTACTAAAGTTCAAAGCTCTTTTACCTTACCAGCCCTGAACAGGGCCCTTTGCGGGGCATGCCCCAAAGAATTCAGCTCTTTTGCCTGTAAAAAAAAACATACAATACCCCCCCCCAACATTACAACCCACCACCCACATACCCCTAATCTAACCCAAACCCCCCTTAAATAAACCTAACACTAAGCCCCTGAAGATCTTCCTACCTTGTCTTCACCTCACCGGGTATCACACCAATCCGTCCTGGCTCCGATATCTTCATCCAACCCAAGAGGGGGGCTAGACATCCATCATCCGATGGCTGAAGAAGTCCAGAAGAGGGTCCAAAGTCTTCATCCTATCCGGGAAGAAGAGTAGATCCGGACCGGCAACCATCTTCTTCCAAGCGGCATCTTCTATCTTCATCCGATGAGGACCGGCTCCATCCTGAAGACCTCCACCGCGGACCCATCTTCATCCGGCGACGTCCAACTGAAGAATGACGGTTCCTTTAAGGGACGTCATCCAAGATGGCGTCCCTCGAATTCCGATTGGCTGATAGGATTTTATCAGCCAATCGGAATTAAGGTAGGAATATTCTGATTGGCTGATGGAATCAGCCAATCAGAATCAAGTTCAATCCGATTGGCTGAATTAAGGTAGGAATATTCTGATTGGCTGATGGAATCAGCCAATCAGAATCAAGTTCAATCCGATTGGCTGATTGGATCAGCCAATCGGATTGAACTTGATTCTGATTGGCTGATTCCATCAGCCAATCAGAATATTCCTACCTTAATTCCGATTGGCTGATAGAATCCTATCAGCCAATCGGAATTCGAGGGACGCCATCTTGGGATGACGTCATTTAAAGGAACCGTCATTCGTCGTTCAGTCGTCGGCCAGGATGGATGTTCCGCGTCGGAGGTTTTCAGGATCCTGCCGCTCCGCTCCGGATGGATGACGATAGAAGATCCCGCTTGGATGAAGACTTCAATCGGATGGAAGACCTCTTCTGCCCCGCTTGGATGAAGACTTCTACCGGATGGAGGACCTCTTCTTGCTCCGCTTGGATCAAGACTTCGGATCCTCTTCTGGACCGATCGCTGAACCCGGTGAGGTGAAGACAAGGTAGGGAGATCTTCAGGGGCTTAGTGTTAGGTTTATTTAAGGGGGGTTTGGGTTAGATTAGGGGTATGTGGGTGGTGGGTTGTAATGTTGGGGGGGGGGGGGTATTGTATGTTTTTTTTTACAGGCAAAAGAGCTGAACTTCTTGGGGCATGCCCCGCAAAGGGCCCTGTTCAGGGCTGGTAAGGTAAAAGAGCTTTGAACTTTAGTAATCTAGAATAGGGTAGGGCATTTTTTTATTTTGGGGGGCTTTGTTATTTTATTAGGGGGCTTAGAGTAGGTGTAATTAGTTTAAAATTGTTGTAATATTTTTCTTATGTTTGTAAATATTTTTTTATTTTTTGTAACTTAGTTCTTTTTTATTTTTTGTACTTTAGTTGGTTTATTTCATTGTAGTTATTTGTAGGTATTGTATTTAATTAATTTATTGATAGTGTAGTGCTAGGTTTAATTGTAGGTAATTGTAGGTATTTTATTTAATTAATTTATTGATAGTGTAGTGTTAGGTTTAATTGTAACTTAGGTTAGGATTTATTTTACAGGTAAATTTGTAATTATTTTAACTATTTTAGCTATTAAATAGTTCTTAACTATTTAATAGCTATTGTACCTGGTTAAAATCAATACAAAGTTACCTGTAAAATAAATATAAATCCTAAAATAGCTATAATATAATTATAATTTATGTTGTAGCTATATTAGGATTTATTTTACAGGTAAGTATTTATCTTTAAATAGGAATAATTTATTTAATAAGAGTTAATTAATTTCGTTAGATTAAAATTATATTTAACTTAGGGGGTGTTAGTGTTAGGGTTAGACTTAGCTTTAGGGGTTAATACATTTATTAGAATAGCGGTGAGCTCCAGTCGTCAGATTAGGGGTTAATAATTGAAGTTAGGTGTCGGCGATGTTAGGGAGGGCAGATTAGGGGTTAATACTATTTATTATAGGGTTAGTGAGGCGGATTAGGGGTTAATAACTTTATTATAATAGCGGTGCGGTCCGGTCGGAAGATTAGGGGTTAATAAGTGTAGGCAGGTGGAGGCGACGTTGTGGGGGGCAGATTAGGGGTTAATAAATATAATATAGGGGTCGGCGATGTTAGGGCAGCAGATTAGGGGTACATAGGGATAATGTAAGTAGCGGCGGTTTACGGAGCGGCAGATTAGGGGTTAATAATAATATGCAGGGGTCAGCGATAGCGGGGGGCGGCAGATTAGGGGTTAATAAGTGTAAGGTTAGGGGTGTTTAGACTCGGGGGTACATGTTAAAGTGTTAGGTGCAGACGTAGGAAGTGTTTCCCCATAGCAAACAATGGGGCTGCGTTAGGAGCTGAACGCGGCTTTTTTGCAGGTGTTAGGTTTTTTTTCAGCTCAAACAGCCCCATTGTTTCCTATGGGGGAATCGTGCACGAGCACGTTTTTGAGGCTGGCCGCTTGCGTAAGCAACTCTGGTATCGAGAGTTGAAGCTGCGTTAAATATGCTCTACGCTCCTTTTTTGGAGCCTAACGCAGCCTTTATGTGGACCCTCAATACCAGAGTTATTTTTATGGTGCGGCCAGAAAAAAGCCGGCGTTAGCTACGCGGGTCGTTACCGACAAAACTCTAAATCTAGCCGCTAGTTAGTCAATTTCTTAGGTGTTGTCTGTGCAGTCTGGGTCCCTAAAATGGTCACTTTATATGCAACATAATGCCTATTTAATATTTGTTACTAAGTTATATTGCAAAACAAGCTATGTTGGTGAAATCAAACATGCTTGTGATTAATTAGATGATATTCAACATGGAAACAAAAGTGAACTTAAGTAAAGGACAGTCCTATTTGTGACATATTCAGATATCCAATTTGCAGTACTCTATGAAATATTTGCTAATTTGCCCTGATTTGTTACAGTATGGCTACACTCCTGTATAACTACAGCAAATAAACAAAGACCAGGCTATGAACACAAATACATTTCCTCTGCAGTACAATACATTTCCCCATAGAAATTCCAACACTGTGTTGTGAGTTATGACAGCCCGGTGAGTGGCACAAACTGAACTCTAGACGGCGGACAAGGATGTTGCCCAACAGTTGACATTGTGGTTGTAAAACTCTTGATAAATGCTGTTCATCTGTAAACTTTAGTACCTGGGAAGCAATAGCTTTGCTCAGCCCAGTAAATCCCAAATTTTAAGTGGTGATTTTTCATTGTGTGGTTAAAGAGACAGTAAAGTCATGATTTCAATCACGCAAATAATTATAAAACAACTTTCCATTTTACGACTATAATTTCATTTGCTTTGTTCTCTTGTTAACCTTTGTTAAAATACATACTTAGGTAGGCTCAGGAGCAGCAACACATTACTGGGAGCTAGCTGCTGATTGATGCCTGCACATGTATACCTCTTGTCATTGGCTCACTAGATGTCTTCAGCTAGCTCTCAGTAGTGGATTGCTGATCCTTCAACAAAGGATACCAAGAGAATGAAGCAAATTTGATGATCTGAATCACAAATGAAAGAAATTGGATTTTATGTCCCTTTAAATTTACAGAGAAATGTGTTTTCTACAACAAAAAGGTCAATGAAACAAAGAACAAAATAACTTCCTCTGGAAACTCCTCCCTCCACCAAAGAATTATTTTCCGTTGTGACAGGTACTCTCCTGCTTGTGAATTCCTCACAATGTACAATGCTGGTTTTTCTCATAGTCTGAAATTCGCAGGCTATATGTGCCGTTGGGATGCCATTGTGTGCCATAGTTGCATTGTATTTTCCTGAAACTTTATTTTCACGTATTACCTAACAGAGCACAAGGCTTTACTACAGTCACGTGAAAGAGACATATAAAATAGGGTAGTGGATACATAAAAAAGCTGCCCGATGCCAAAAGTGCACTGATTTATGTTTTAGTAAAATTTGCTAGTGTGAGATATTATGCTCACGCTGAAGTAAAGGGAAGTTCAGGGCCTACCTGTTTTGCCTGAGGCTATACTGTATTTTAATGCTGAATATACGTCTGCAAATGCATTTACATCATTTAACAGGAGGTCATGTGATTTCTGGATGTGGGGAAAATGAGGAAGTTACACAATGATCTCATGATCTGCTTCTCAGCACTCGAGGAAAAGTTATTAAAACCATGATCAAAACAATGGCATAAGCTGTCCGCATTTATCATTGCACAAGCATTTCTAGTGAAATGTTTGTGCAGGGGCTGTCAATCATCCCGATCGTATCGGATTGGGGTGATTTCAATCCGCCACCTAAAAGGTGGTGTACAGCTTAAAGGGGTTACGGTCTTATGACCACTGCTTCTTAACTTCCGTTTTTTGTTGCATCACTGTCTTACTTTCAGCAACAGCTTTACTGGCAGTGTTACACAGTACCATCTTATTTCTGTACATCTCTCCCTGCTAGTTAGCTGCCTTAGTTAGTTTTTTTGTTTTCTTGTGCCTTAGATAGTGGCCCCGCTTCCTCTACGCAGAGGTTTTCACTCCACAGTCCAAATCCTAGTTAGTGCCTTGTATTTCTGCCTCCTCTGGGCTTTACAGTCTGGGCCTCACCCCCCCTGTCTTATAGTTTTAGTTATCACCAAGAGGCTTCCCTGCCACACTGCTCGTTAGCTTGCTCTTATGGTCCAAACCATAGTTAGTGCCTTTCTCTGCCGCTTGGCAATTACTGCAGGGCCTCACTTGTCACTTCCTATTAAATGAATTGCTTTGCCCCTTGTCTTATGTTAGTTCAGCTAAAACTTCCTTTGGTGTAAGTGTGGTGGTGCCTGGTCTTTGTTCATACATTTTTTGTTGCTGATCTTTGCCGTTACTAGCTTTTAAAATTCGTTCATCTCTCAGGTGTTCATGATGTTATTATTCAATTCTACTAGTTATTCATTTGTAGGTTGTTACTCCGAGATAGATATGTGCAATTCGGTTCGGATCGATTCGGAAATTCGGAAAATTCAGCGATTCGGATCGAACCGAATTTCCGAATTAAAATACTGCCGAATTTCGCGAATAAATCCGAATTACTTCGGATTTATTCGGTAAATTCAGATGGCCATGGATTACACTAGTATTGTACAGTATATTAGGTTATATCACTCTGCTATGGGTTACACCTAATATACAGTACATAATACTAGTCTAATCCCACCTAACACTTACCGAAATTCCGAATTTCCGAACCGAATCGAATACAGACTAATTTCTTTGAATCCGAATGAATCCGAAACGAATCGATTCAAAATTTTCCGAATTCGAATCGATCCGAACTTCAAAAAATTCTGAATCGATCCGAACCAAACCGAATTTTTTCGCCATGCACATGTCTACTCCGAGACATCCGCAAACCTGTGATCTTTCTGTGCCCTACATGTTAGCCTATCGATAGGTTCTTAGGTTGTGCTCTGTAGATTTGATGGGTTCCTTACCACTGCTAGTTTTTGTCTGTACTCTAGGCCTGTACCCACTAGTATCTCCAGTAATTATTTCAGTTTTTGGGGCAGCTCCTGCAGCCTCCAAGAAGGTTGCCCCTGTTGACGTCTTTAAAGGGACATGAAACCCAATTTTTTTTTCATGATTCCAATAGAGCAAACCATTTTAAACAACTTTCCAATTTACTTCTATTATCTATTTTAGTTCCTTCTCTTAGTATGTTTTTTTGAAGAAACAGCGATGCACATGGGTGAGCCAATACCATGAGGTATATATGTACAGCCACC
>NC_069510.1:104823715-104906215 GCF_027579735.1 Bombina bombina
GAGCTTCACGAATAGCGTGGCGATGATTTGCCATCCTGTCACGGAAGGAAGTTATCGTTTTCCCTATATATACAAGTGAACACGGGCAAGTCAGCATGTAGATCACAAAGGTGCTGGTACAACTAAGACGATGGTTTATTTTAAACCGTTGATTTTTGTGGGGATGTTGAAAAGTGTCTCCCTTACACATACTGTTGCATGTCGTACAACTCCCACAGGGGAAGCAACCTTTCTTAGATGACTTCAGCCACGTGTCCTTTTTATAGTGGTCCACAGGATCTGATTTGACAAGGATATCCCTCAGGTTCCTTGCCCTACGATAGACCACCCTTGGCGCGGTCATCTTCTGGAAAGGTAACATGGGATCAGTGCCCACCACCGGCCAATGGCGACGTGCAGCATTGGATAGACGTTCACATGCAGGTGTGTACGTAGTGATTAGATTAAGTTGTTCAGGCTTGTCCTTTTTAGGGATCCTGGTGTCATGTGAAGTATCAGGGCACAGCAATTTCTCCTGTATTTCGCAGAAGTCTGTCATGGGATAACCCCTTTTGTTCAATTTCACGCCCATTTCTTTTACTTGGGTCACTTGTGAATGTGTCTCACTGTTGTTTCTCAGTGCTCTAGTGAGTTGGGAGGTGAGAACACCCTTTTTCTGGTGTCCAGGGTGAAAACTACTGGCGTGCAACAAAGAGTTGCGGTCCGTGGGCTTAGTGTACAATTTAGTACCAAAACGCCAACCCCCAGAGTCATTCACCTTGAACACATTAAGGTCCAGAAAATTAACATTGTCAGTGCTAAATTCAAGCTTGAATCGAATAGGGCTTGCCATGAGGTTCAAATGTGACACCCACTCACGCAAAGACACCCCATCACCTCTCCATATGAGGAACACATCATCGATGTAGCGGGTGTAAAAAGTCACTTGTGGATGTTCAAACGGCTGCATGGGCTCCTGCTCATACCATGCCATATAGATGTTTGCGTAGGTGGGTGCCACATTCGACCCCATGGCTGTGCCTGCTACCTGCAAATAGTAGCAGTCCTCAAATTTAAAGTAGTTTTTTTCCAGACAGATAGTCAATAATTCACACAAAAACTCAATAGGAGGACCACTATAACAAATGTTGTTTGTCACCATGGACCTGACCGCCTCAACCCCCCCAACATGGGGGATCACAGTGTAGAGGCTATCCACGTCCATGGTGACCAGAATGTCATCCTGTCTAAGATCCACAAAGTCTGCAAGTCTCCTCAGCAGGCAAGGTGAATCCTGTAAGTAAGCCCTTGTGTTCTTGACAATATCCTGTAGGAAAGAGTCAACAAAGATGGCAATATTAGTTAACACCGAACCCCGGGCAGACACAATGGGTCTGCCTGGGGGGTTCACTAGAGTTTTGTGAACTTTAGGCAGTAAATATAGTACAGGGACTATAGGGTGTTCAGTGGTTAGGAACGATATTTCCTTCTCAGTAATGAAGCCAGCCTCTAGGCTACATTGTAGGAAAGTATCAATTGCTTTTTTATACGCATGTGTTGGATTCCCTCTCAGTTTTACATAAGTCTTAGAATCAGCCAATTGTCTCATGGCTTCTCTACGATAGTCAGTATAATCAAGAACAACGATAGACCCACCCTTGTCAGCAGGGCGGACAATGACAGATCTATCATTACTAAGCTCAGTAAGTGCTTTTCTTTCAGCAGCATTAAGATTAGGATAAGAGACAGTATGGGAATCTTCACTGATATGTTGAGTTAGTAATCTAGTATAATTCCTAATTGAGGAGTTGGTATTAGGGGGTTCAAAAGTGGACTTTTTTTTATGTAGTTCAGGTATATATACCTGCTCCCTAAAGTGATCCCTTAGTTTCAGTTGTCGCTGAAACCTATGGATGTCTACTAATCTCTCAAAGGTATCAGTATGGGGAGTTGGGACAAAAGATAGACCGTGATTAAGTAGAGATATCTCAGCTGCACTTAAAGGTCTACTACTGAGATTAAACACTATATCTACTTCTTTTTCACTTGCTTTTGATTTATATTTGTGGCTTCCCCTGCGGGTCTTACATTTCCTTGGCCTTTTTTCCCTATATGTTGGATTGGAGGTTTCAAGGCAGACCTTGTGGCTACACCTAAAAAAGATTGTGACCGTTGGCGATTCTCTGTAGGCCCTTCAGTGTCTTTAGTTGTTTCACTTTCAGAGGAATCCCCTCCGCTGCTATCCACAATACTTAAGGTATTTCTGGATCTTGGATTTCTGCGGCGTCTAAACGGAACCTGATCTTTGCCATATAACCACTTGTAGACCCTCCTTTCCCTGTAATCATTTTCCACACTATTTACTTTTTTATTTTTTAAAGCAATCAAATCACTACGGTATTTATTAACCAAGCCATCTAATTTGTTGACCCAATCCTGGCTAGTGTCATTATTCAAAATGTGGAGACTCTGCGTTTTGATGGCGTCCAATTCAGATTTAGTTCTAGCTTCTAGTCTCGTGACCTCCTCTATAACTAAGAGGATAAGGTCATATGAACATTTGTTCAAAATTGAACACCATCTCTTACAGAACTCCACATTTTGTCGCCCCAGGGTTGGTATGTTTTTAACCCTGAAACCCCTGGGTATGAATTTTTTCCTAAAATAACCAGACAAGAACACTGCATGTAGGTGATAATCAACCTCCTTTCTGCACAAATTAAGTAACTTATGGTATATATTAATGGGTGTCTCACCTCCCAGTTCACAAGTTTCATCTGAGACCAGAATTCTGTCTGCATCGTCGTCGGTGAATGCAAGGGGATCTGTGTTAAAGTCCTCCTCATTGTACGCTGTGTCCATACTTGCTGCAGCCTCAGCCATCAGGTCGAAAAGACAAGAATGGGGTTTAGTGTAGAAAAAATATAAGCAATTAAAAACAATGTGTTCAATTTTGAACAAATGTTCATATGACCTTATCCTCTTAGTTATAGAGGAGGTCACGAGACTAGAAGCTAGAATTAAATCTGAATTGGACGCCATCAAAACGCAGAGTCTCCACATTTTGAATAATGACACTAGCCAGGATTGGGTCAACAAATTAGATGGCTTGGTTAATAAATACCGTAGTGATTTGATTGCTTTCAAAAATAAAAAAGTAAATAGTGTGGAAAATGATTACAGGGAAAGGAGGGTCTACAAGTGGTTATATGGCAAAGATGAGGTTCAGTTTAGACGCCGCAGAAATCCAAGATCCAGAAATACCTTAAGTATTGTGGATAGCAGCGGAGGGGATTCCTCTGAAAGTGAAACAACTAAAGACACTGAAGGGCCTACAGAGAATAGCCAACGGTCACAATCTTTTTTAGGTGTAGCCACAAGGTCTGCCTTAAAACCTCCAATCCAACATATAGGGAAAAAAGGCCAAGGAAATGTAAGACCCGCAGGGGAGGCCACAAATATAAATCAAAAGCAAGTGAAAAAGAAGTAGATATAGTGTTTAATCTCAGTAGTAGACCTTTAAGTGCAGCTGAGATATCTCTACTTAATCACGGTCTATCTTTTGTCCCAACTCCCCATACTGATACCTTTGAGAGATTAGTAGACATCCATAGGTTTCAGCGACAACTGAAACTAAGGGATCACTTTAGGGAGCAGGTATATATACCTGAACTACATAAAAAAAGTCCACTTTTGAACCCCCTAATACCAACTCCTCAATTAGGAATTATACTAGATTACTAACTCAACATATCAGTGAAGATTCCCATACTGTCTCTTATCCTAATCTTAATGCTGCTGAAAGAAAAGCACTTACTGAGCTTAGTAATGATAGATCTGTCATTGTCCGCCCTGCTGACAAGGGTGGGTCTATCGTTGTTCTTGATTATACTGACTATCGTAGAGAAGCCATGAGACAATTGGCTGATTCTAAGACTTATGTAAAACTGAGAGGGAATCCAACACATGCGTATAAAAAAGCAATTGATACTTTCCTACAATGTAGCCTAGAGGCTGGCTTCATTACTGAGAAGGAAATATCGTTCCTAACCACTGAACACCCTATAGTCCCTGTACTATATTTACTGCCTAAAGTTCACAAAACTCTAGTGAACCCCCCAGGCAGACCCATTGTGTCTGCCCGGGGTTCGGTGTTAACTAATATTGCCATCTTTGTTGACTCTTTCCTACAGGATATTGTCAAGAACACAAGGGCTTACTTACAGGATTCACCTTGCCTGCTGAGGAGACTTGCAGACTTTGTGGATCTTAGACAGGATGACATTCTGGTCACCATGGACGTGGATAGCCTCTACACTGTGATCCCCCATGTTGGGGGGGTTGAGGCGGTCAGGTCCATGGTGACAAACAACATTTGTTATAGTGGTCCTCCTATTGAGTTTCTGTGTGAATTATTGACTATCTGTCTGGAAAAAAAACTACTTTAAATTTGAGGACTGCTACTATTTGCAGGTAGCAGGCACAGCCATGGGGTCGAATGTGGCACCCACCTACGCAAACATCTATATGGCATGGTATGAGCAGGAGCTCATGAAGCCGTTTGAACATCCACAAGTGACTTTTTACACCCGCTACATCGATGATGTGTTCCTCATATGGAGAGGTGATGGGGTGTCTTTGCGTGAGTGGGTGTCACATTTGAACCTCATGGCAAGCCCTATTCGATTCAAGCTTGAATTTAGCACTGACAATGTTAATTTTCTGGACCTTAATGTGTTCAAGGTGAATGACTCTGGGGGTTGGCGTTTTGGTACTAAATTGTACACTAAGCCCACGGACCGCAACTCTTTGTTGCACGCCAGTAGTTTTCACCCTGGACACCAGAAAAAGGGTGTTCTCACCTCCCAACTCACTAGAGCACTGAGAAACAACAGTGAGACACATTCACAAGTGACCCAAGTAAAAGAAATGGGCGTGAAATTGAACAAAAGGGATTATCCCATGACAGACATCTGCGAAATACAGGAGAAATTGCTGTGCCCTGATACTTTACATGACACCAGGATCCCTAAAAAGGACAAGCCTGAACAACTTAATCTAATCACTATGTACACACCTAGATGTGAACGTCTATCCAATGCTGCACGTCGCCATTGGCCGGTGGTGGGCACTGATCCCATGTTACCTTTCCAGAAGATGACCGCGCCAAGGGTGGTCTATCGTAGGGCAAGGAACCTGAGCGATATCCTTGTCAAATCAGATCCTGTGGACCACTATAAAAAGGACACGTGGCTGAAGTAATCTAAGAAAGGTTGCTTCCCCTGTGGGAGTTGTACGACATGCAACAGTATGTGTAAGGGAGACACTTTTCAACATCCCCACAAAAATCAACGGTTTAAAATAAACCATCGTCTTAGTTGTACCAGCACCTTTGTGATCTACATGCTGACTTACCCTTGTTCACTTGTATATATAGGGAAAACGATAACTTCCTTCCGTGACAGGATGGCAAATCATCGCCACGCTATTCGTGAAGCTCTGAAGAAAGGTGACTCGGACCAACCGGTGGCACGACACTGTGCACAATTTAAACATCCGGTGTCAAGTATCAGATCAATGCTAATTGATCATATCCCACCCAACCCAAGGGGTGGTGATAGAGGAAAGAAATTACTCCAATGCGAGAGCAGGTGGATACATAAATTGGGAACTATGACCCCAAGAGGACTCAATACCACCTTGGACTTTAGCCCTTTTTATTAATGGCTAAGCTAATGCCCACTTGCTACTGGGGGTCCTTGGATGTCCACTGTTTGGATAACTACCATACTCCTATGGGTTCGATGGGTACATAGACTGACTATCAGTTTTTATTATTTTTTATTTTGATTAAGTAATTGAGTCAGGTCCTATTAGTAACTACATGATCATGAATTTCTTCTGCATATATATCTGTTATATATCCCTGGTCCAATTCTATAAACATCTTTGCTGATGTGTTTTATTTTCAAGATATATTTACCCCATTATACAATAGGCATATGAGCTGTTATTCTGAATATGCAATTTTGTTGATCACTACCAGTACACAATTGATTTGTGCATTTGGGTTTGAAATCTGACAATTAACACATTGTAATTGCCTCCATCTAAGCCACATACTAAGATACACCCGGAGCGGCTCTTGTCTCAACAGGTTGCTTGTTTACGTTGGTTGCCTATAGCAACCGCTGCGCCTCATGAAACTATGATTTTCTGAACATGCGCAGTTTATCCCTTGGTGATCTCTTGGTATTCGGCTTACACGCCGACGTGATGCTTCTGACGTTGTCAAGACAACGCCGTGCTATGCGTCATCACGCTAGGCACGGCTAACGTGTCAGCGTGACGTCAGAATTAGGAGATTGAATGAGCGTGCAAACAGGAATGGCGGTAAAGGTTAAGCGGGTATTTCCTCTATTTAAGGGGGTTTGTTTTAAATGTATTGTTATATGGTTCTGGGTGCTTAGTTGCACTCTGTCCTTGTACTCTTTTTGTGGTATAACATTGACAAAGGCACAATGCAGTGCCGAAACGTTTGTTTTTTAAACTGATTAAATAAATTCTATCTTTTATTGCAAAAACCAGTGGGCTGCCTGCTTTTTGTGAGAAACTAGTTAGGATACTAGCAGTGCACCGTGGCATTACTTATGGTATGATTGTGCAATCCTATCCATGACTTTATCCATGACTTTATATATATATATATATATATATATATATATATACACATAATATTGTCATTGGCTCACCCATGTGGTCAGTTATAAATCAGTAGTGCATTGCCGCTCCTTCAACAAATGATACCAAGAGAATGAAACAAATTAGATAATAGAAGTAAATTAGAAAGTTGTTTAAAATTGCATTCTCTATCTAAAACATTAAAGAAAATGTTTGGGTTTCAAGACCCTTTAAAGTACAAGTCTCTCAACAAGCACAGACTACCCAGCGGGTACTGTTGGTGAGGTCTCTTGTATAATGTCCAACAAGAAGGTAGGCATACACAGGAATTACAGCAGAGATGCTTGGTTTCAGGAACAGGATAAGCATACACAAGTATCATAGCAGAGATGCCAGGTTTCACAAACAGGATAAGCATACACAGGTATCACAGCAGAGATGCTTGGTCACAGCGGCAAGGTAAGCATACACAGATATCACAGCAGAGGTACTTTGTCTAAATAGCAAGGTAAGCATTCACAGGTATCACAGCAGAGGTCTTTGGTATCAGCAGCAAGATAAGCATACACAGGTATCACAGCAGAGGTCTTTGGTCTCAGTTGTAAAGTAAGAATACACAGGTATCACAGCAGAGGTCTTTGGTCTCAGCAGTAAGGTAAGCATACACAGGTATCACAGCAGAGGATACTTAGCTTCAGAAGCAGGTTAAACACAGGTATGCCTGAAATCAGGAGCAGGAACCAGCAAATAAGGACCTTCTTAGGCAATAACTCAGTACAGAGTGATGTAATGAGCAGCCTTATACAGGGACTCCCACACCTGCGCCTTCCAGGTGGGAGTAATTGCAACTAGAGACTGTCCCTTTAAATCTAGGCAGCGTGCAGCCGCATTCGCCTAGAGAGCCGCAGCTGCTAGTCAGACTGGTCTCGGCGACTCTCCACGTGGGACGACAAGACGGACCTCTGGGGGCCCTGCATTCACTGGGGCAAGCGGCTAGGACCAGGGTAAGGACCCCGACAATCATGCAACTTTAATTTCAACTTTAGTTGCCCTTTAAGATTATAGAGAACTTTTTAAAAAAAAAAAAAAAAGATATGTGCTCTAGAACTATTGTTTAACAGTGCAATAACATATTTTAATATATATAAGTCCTGCCCTTAACCCTTCATGCCCTTAGGACGTTCTATGCCATCCTAACAGCACTGGGCTTTAATGCCCTTAGGACGGCATGGTAAATCCTACCTTTTTTGGAGTCCTGCAAAACTGGACTGGGGGGTGTGCCTAGCACTGTAAGCAGTGCCCCACAATCCGATCCCGGCCTTGAAGTCATGTGATTGCATTGACAATTGCGTAATTTAATTTTTCAAGCATGAAGGGGTTAACCCAATTAAGATTCTAAGGCATGACCTGAAGAGTGGTGTGCAATCAAGACAACCTAGAAATAGTGATGAACTAGAGCAAATTTGTAGGAAGGAATAGTCTAAAATTCATCCTTAATGTTGTGCAAGTCTTATAAAGAAGCGTTTGGTAGAGGTTGTTGCTGCTAAAGGAGGATCCACAAGTTACTAAAACAAGGGTTCACTTTTTCCTGGCTGCACTGTGAATGATTACTCAATGTATTTAATAAAAAATGAAAAGTACAACGGCTTTGTGTGTTTTTAGTTTACTCAGACAGATTGTGTTTCCCTATAATTTTAACTTATATGAAGATAAAACCATGTTATGAATCATCAATGCAGAAATCCAAATAATTCCAAAGGGTTCACAAACTTTTGTCCTGTAACTATATATTGTAGTTAATGTTAATTTAAGAAAAGAGAGGTATCATATGGCACACTTATTATGGGGGCCCTAAATGAGCTATGTCTTAGGTTAGCACGAATAATATTAAAATATAACTTTTATTAAGACAACTAAAATTCAAAACAAATGGAATAGCATAAATGTAGCTAAGGTATGTCTTAAAGACCGTTGATTTTCAAGTGTAATATCCTTTAAACCCTTATACCATACTTTTAGGACTTCAGGGAACACCCTGTGTCCAAGAATATTGAAAACAAATTTGTAACAAATATTAGTAGAGGTATTAACACTAAAAACACCTATAGGGGTGACATCATTGGGTCTTAGTAGTTAAAAAGCTACATTTAATACAAAGTGTTACATGTATTGTAATGTCGTGTATTCAGTTAAAAACATAACAGGATTAGTTTCATGAGTAACTGCCCTGTGGTAGAGGTAATTGTGAACTTGCTTCTTTTGTGCGCAAAAAACAAAGGGAATAGTGTTTCCCCCAGTTCCAGATAAAGTTGTTCACAATTATAAAAATGTAATAACCCTGGTGTGCAATAAGTATATCTCAAAGTGGTCCAAATCGTCTTGTCAGTGATATATTTTTAAGCACTAGTGGTATTGGAATCGTGCTTAAGCCAGAGAGGCTTGTAACTCATATTGTCACATAAAGATTCAGTACATATACGAGTATTGCCAGGATTACCCGTTAGTTAGTTAAATGCTTAGGTTACCAGGGACACAAGTGGGGTAGGTTCAAGTATAAGGTTGTACACCATAGCCTAATTAGATAGAAGTGTGTGGTAGATTTTACCCAGCTGACAGTATCCACCTTTGACTTTACTTTAATTTAGGCGTTATATATATCGGTGCGGAGAGCACGTAACAATCAGGTCTAATGTGATAGATAGTACACCGTAGTGTCAGAGGTGCAGAGTGATATATATGGAACCACTGCAGGAATTGTCAATTAAACTGTAAGGTTAAAAGGTGCCTGTTGCACACTACATCTCTGTTTACAATCTTAAACCCGGTGCGGCAGTGTGATAGCATTAGTTGCTGTCATAATCTATAGAGCCGCTAAAGTAATGTGGAGTAATATATATATAGAATCACTGCAGGATTTATCAAATAAATGTTAGGTTAAGCGGTGCGTCTAGCACACTAAATTTCTGTTTACAAACTTAAACCTGGTACGGCAGCGTAATAGCATATGATGCTGTATAAAACTATAGAACCGTCAAAGTGATAGATTTTTTAGGAGTTTTAAATGCCCCTGGTTTACCCTTAAGTTTTAACAACTAAATACAAGGTGCCTAAAAGAGGCCAACAAATTACCAATTAACAATATTTTTCTATGAGCGCAAAGTCACAAAAGAAGCAGTGTGAACGCCTGACACGCGTTTCGCCAACTGCTTTGTCAAAGGCGCCGACAGATCATTCGTGCTGCCTATTTATGTGAACGCCAGCCAATCCGAGGAGGGGTGTGTGCCGGTCACATGATGCACGCAACCAATCACGAAACATCAGTGACGTGGCGGATCTCTTGTATGTTTATTGCGTTCCTATGGAAACAAGGATATGAGGGGTAGTTCATATATTAAACAAAAGAAACACAAAAGGTGAGAGTTGCACACTAATAAGTAATTAACTAGAGAACAGGTGCTTCCTAGAAAGATACATATGAGAACAACATAGAAAAGGAAGTGGGGATTTCACAATAAGAAATTCCCAAAAGTCTAGGTAAATCCAGCACAACTATAAAATTGGATAAAAGCGCTACAAAAAGCTTGTATGTCAAAAACAATGTAAATATTTATTAAACAAATGCACAATACACACATTCACATTCATACAGGGGATCCCACACAAAGCAGTATTAATGAAGTACTGGCCAAAAAATTATTATCTGGTGCACCAGGGGAAATAGACCAAAAACAGTCCATTTAAAACTTGCAGGTATTTGTAATCCAATAAGTGCAGCGTTAATGCAAGAAATGGATGCAGTTATACAGTCCCCGGTGTATAAAAACCAGTTACTTCAGACTTGAACCCCCAGAGTTACTGAGTCGGTTGGTGCTTAAAAGATATAGCATAGGAGGAGCAATAGAAACACGCGTCTTTATTCACAGGTGCTGTATTCCTTTAAGACAGTGATATTCGGTGTACAGATGCGTATAACATATTCTACCTGTATTTGTTCACGCGGTCGCTCCTCCTAGCTGCCTTGTACATGGAGTGTCCAGACATCAGGGTTAAGTCACGATGAGCAAGGGATCTGCTGTAAGGGCTGCCAAGCACGACGAGTCCAAATGCTCGTTTCGCTCCTTCAGTCAGTGCAGCATGGAGCTTCTTCCAGGTGCTAACGACACCTTGATTACCTGCCTTTTTATTGGATACCGGTTTCCAGAGTCCTTTCAATTTGATGAAATTTATGTCAATCACAATTAGCCGTTGTTGCAATGTCTTTGCAATTGTTACTTTTAAAATACAGCTAAATTAAGGGCTTCTCAAGTAACCAAGGTGAGGTATTCAATAGCAGAAGTTGGTTGTATACAATTAAATGATTCAAATACTCACTCACACACACATCCGCAACAAATCATATATACAAAATATGCTAAAAACAGTTTTATTTTAATACACCATTGTGCAATATTTAAAAGACAATACTTAATTATAATGTTATGTGTGTCAAATTATTCTAACAGCAAGTATGTGCATTTTAGCTCATCATAGTAGTATATATTTACACTTGTGATTTATTTTATTAATTTTGAGAACCCACTATCCATACACATATGGAAATAAATGGAGATGTGCAGATAAAGTAAGGTATAAGGAATTAGCCTAAGAAGGAAGCAAATTCCAATTTTTCATTTAAGCCATTAGGAGATAGAGTGTTTAGTTTGTACATCCATCTTGTTTCTTTTTGTAAAAGAATTTTATCAATGTCCCCCCCGCGCATGCTCAGTTTGACTGATTCTATTCCAATGAAGTGGAGTTCATCAATTTTTGATTCGTGAAATTGAGCAAAATGTCTCGCCACTGGGCTGTCAATATTGAAGTCCTTTATATCGTCTCTATGTTCTGTAATGCGGGAGCGTAATTCTCTAAAAGTTTTACCCACATAAAAGCATTTACACGAGCAATAGAGAAGATATATGACTCCTTTTGTGGAACAATTAATAA
The DNA here is from genome assembly GCF_027579735.1 of Bombina bombina. Taxonomy (NCBI): domain Eukaryota; kingdom Metazoa; phylum Chordata; class Amphibia; order Anura; family Bombinatoridae; genus Bombina; species Bombina bombina. The sequence continues at coordinate 104,835,359 of NC_069510.1, forward strand.
AAGAATTGATTTTATATGTGACACCTGTATTCGTGCTAAAAGTCTTAGTTTTCTGCACGAATTGACAGCAGACACAGTGATTACAGGGGGAACTGCCGACTATTTTTTGGGCATTGCGTTCTAACCAGTTAGATGTAGGCACTTTGTTAAATTCGCTCTTAACAAGGAGATCTTTCAAATTGTTAGGTCTCCTTGCTGTCATTAGGGGATAGTCCCCCACATGTTGGTGTAATGTAGAGTCATTAGTCAGCAAATGCCAGTTATTGTTAAGAATACTTTTAACTTTACTCCAATGGGCATTATATTTAGTAATAAATCTGATTTTAGTGTCTTCCACATTCTCACTTTTGGTATTCTTTTTGTACAGAAGATCTTTTCTTTGATGCTGAGATGCTTTATAGAGTGCTCTTTTTACACATCTTTTTGAATAGCCTCTCTCAAGGAAACGAGTCGCCATATCTTTGGCCTGTTGTTTAAAGGTTTGATCTCCAGAGCAGATTCTGCGAAGGCGCAGAAATTGCCCATAGGGAATACCCCTCTTAAGATTTTCAGGATGATGACTCGTTCCCAAAAGAAGGCTAAATTTCTGTTTACAAACTTAAACCTGGTACGGCAGCGTAATAGCATATGATGCTGTATAAAACTATAGAACCGTCAAAGTGATAGATTTTTTAGGAGTTTTAAATGCCCCTGGTTAACCCTTAAGTTTTAACAACTAAATACAAGGTGCCTAAAAGAGGCCAACAAATTACCAATTAACAATGTTTTTGTATGAGCGCAAAGTCACAAAAGAAGCAGTGCGAACGCCTGACGCGCGTTTCGCCAACTGCTTTGTCAAAGGCGACGACAGATCATTCGTGCTGCCTATTTATGTAAACGCCAGCCAATCCGAGGAGGGGTGTGTGCCGGTCACATGATGCACGCAACCAATCACGAAACATCAGTGACGTGGCGGATCTCTTGTATGTTTATTGCGTTCCTATGGAAACAAGGATATGAGGGGTAGTTCATATATCCTGGTCTAATAACTGTACGAGGTAGAGACATAAGTAAACTAGTGCTTTATAAAAGCATCAGATTTACATTACTTAAAATGTTAGCGATATTCATGGGTGAAAAGCTTAAAGCTCTTATTATGTGTCATAGACTGTTAAGTCGCAGTTGGTTATCAAGGTACATTTTTATGTTTATGTGTATACAGAGGATCATAGAAATATATCTCTCTGAGGGGAGGCGTGATTCTATAAATTAGCACAAAACGAATATCTTTTTCTGTTATGTCAGCATGGATATCAAGTTCTATATCATAAAGGGGGTAAATGATCCCCTAATGTTCTCTCTAGTGGTAGGACAACCAACTGTATTCACAGATAATGGTATAGGATCGCTTGTGTGTAATAGAGGACAATTGAAATTATCTTAAAGATATTAGTCAAAATATTGTATCCACAAAGTCAGTGCTATCCAGTGGGGGTGCTTCTACGTACATCACCTCTGTTTGTGTTATACCATATTAAAAGCCACAGTTGATGTTATAGAAAAGACCCTCATAGTGGAGGGCTGTTACATATTTGCTATAGTTAGCGGAAATAGTGAATGGAATTACTAGGATGAGTATTATTCCATTTTAATATTTAATTTCTTAAATTTTTATTACTCATGAGTGGAAAAATGAATAAAAAAATGGAAGTTTTACAGGTTGAAATTCTTTCGGGTGATTTTGTATTTTAATCACAAATTTTCAAGTGTATATTGTATATTATATACTTCAAAAAATATTCAAAGTTGTTTTTTTACTGGGAAATTACTTCGAACAGTTGTTGGGAAGCAGATCATTATAGAAATGGACTGAAAGTCAGTTGTTCGTTCAGTACTTTTGGGGCCATAGTTTGGAGCCTGAAAATCCATTTTGTCTCTTCTTTGAGCAGAGTTGTTTTGGTATTTCCCCCTCTAATGCCTGGTCTTATCCTTTGTAGGATCCAGCATTTTAAGACGGGTTTCCCCTCATGTTTCTCCAAAAAATGTCTCCCCACTGATGTCATTTTATTTCCTTTTTCCAACTCATTTTTGGCGTTGCGGATATTGCCCAAATGTTCGCAGAGTCTCGTTCTCAATTCACGGGTGGACATCCCCACATACTTTTTTCCACATGTGCACTCAATACAGTAGATGATATTTTTAGTTCTGCAATTATAGAAATCATTCATATATATATATAATCCCTTTAGGGAAAATTTCCATTTGTCTCACTGTACATATATACGGACAGAATTTACATGTCCCACACGGAAACGTGCCTTTAAGGTTGTCTTTTCGTTTACTTAGACTTTTAATAAAGTGGCTTTTGACAATTTTATCCCTAATAGTTGGGGCTCTTCTCCAGGAGACCTGTACTCTATCACTAATTGCATTGGTAAGATCCTCATCCGTGTGTAGTATGTGTAAATGTTGATTAAGGATTTGGGAAATTTCCCTGTGTGCCTCATTGAACGTGCTCACAAATCTCACCTTTTGATCCTTCTTGTCCCTAGTTCTTGGTACCAAGAGATCAGTTCTGTCCATGTGTAACGCTCTGTGATAAGCCCTTTTGAGTATTGAGTTTGGGTAGCCTCGTTCTTTTAGTCTTGTTCTCAGGTCCTTGGCCTGTTCCTTGAATTTAGATATTTCTGAGCAATTGCGTCGTAGGCGTAAAAATTCTCCATAAGGTATTGCTCTCTTAGTGGAATCATGATGTGCGCTTTCAAATCTAAGAATAGAGTTGGTAGCTGTTTCCTTCCTATGCAGATCTGTTTGAACTTTATTGAACATGTCTCGAGAGATTTTTAGATCTAGGAAGGTCACTTTATCGTAATTGATCTCATATGTCAGTTTCAAATTCAGGTCATTTATGTTCAATTCATTTATGAACATTTTGAAAGTATTGGAATCCCCTCTCCATAGTATAAGGACATCATCGATGTACCTCAGCCACAGCAGGATATATTCACTGTACTTTGACATTCTTTCCCCGAACACAGTTTCCCGTTCCCACCAGCCTAAGTACAGGTTGGCGTATGTGGGGGCACACGCCGTGCCCATCACCGTACCTCTGATTTGAAGGTAGAATTTATCGTTAAAGACAAAGTAATTGTGGCTGAGGACAAATTTGAGGAGGCATAAGATAAAATAATTTTTATCCCGATTGTCAGTACCCTCCATTTTTAGGAAATATTCAATAGCGAGACATCCCCATTTATGGTCAATTGAGGTGTAGAGGGATTCGACATCGCATGTTGAGAGAAAGGTATTCTCATCTAAAGTTATGCCCTCAATTTTGCGTAGGACATCCATAGTGTCCCTGACATATGATGGCAGTGTTAGTACAATGTCTCTAGGTCTGAAGTCAATATATCTCGAGGCTTGTTCGCTCAAACTCCCTATGCCGGAGACAATAGGTCTTCCAGGTGGTATTTGTTGGTTCTTATGAATCTTTGGGAGGAGATATAGTGTTGCTGTTCTCGGTTTGCTGATAGTCAAATACTTGTACTTTTTGTTGTTGATTAGGGAGTCTTTTTTGGCACTTTCGATTATATTTTTGTATTTTAGGTGAAATTCACCGGTTGGATCCCCAAACAGGTGTTTATAACATTGGGTATCCCCTAACTGTCTCATAGCCGCCCTTATCCGACGGTTTAATTACCACATCTTGCCATGATTGAATATCTTTCAAAGCCCATTGTTCACTTGTACTCAAATTTGAGAAGTTCTTGGGATTGAGTTTCATAAGGTCTCTGCTTACAACTTTCAGGTAAGTTTCAATTTGGGAAAATTGTAACATTAATGGCATGTACGTCGATTTGGTTTTTATCTTTGTCAGCCAATCCTGAGGTTGAGTAGGTGTGTCATCGTTATCTTCAAGAAGTGATATTAGATTATGTATGGCTATTTCATCTGTACTTTCATCATCATGTTTAGTATACATTTTATTTAAAACCAACTTTCTAATGAAGAGGTGTAGATCTTTAATAATCTCAAAGTGATTTATGTTGTTAGTTGGGGAAAATGATAATCCTCTACTCAAAACATGTATGTGATCATTAGAGAGCACTTTACTAGTCAGATTAACAATTTGAAGATCATTTGTTTCTACCATCGTGGTCTCTTTCCCCAATCCTCGCGGCTCCCCCCATTGTTCCTGTACCCCCATCTGGTCCTGAGGTTGCGATCTTGGTTTCCCACCTCTCCTTTTTCTTTTGTTTTTTTGGACTCCTCGTTTTTTGAGAGGATTGCCTGTCTTTCGCTAGCATTCTGTACAAGTAGGGTTCTATTGGGGGGGACCTCTTCACTATCCTCTGCGGCTGAGGATTCACATTCCGAAGATACTGCATCTTCTCTGTTAGCATTTGACGGGAGATAATTCCTCCTACGTCTGGGATTCTTTTCATCCCATGTGAAAACACGGCCTTTCTCAAAATCTTTGATGTCTCTTGATAATTTACTACATTTTGTTTGTATTATTTCCTTTTCCTTAGTGTCCAATTCCTCTCTCAAAGTTTTGTATGCTGACCTAAAATTGTCTAGTGATTCAAATTTATGTAGTTTGGTATTCATATCTGAGATCTCCTTACTTAATTCATCCACTATTTCTGTCTCATAATCGGATAGTATGGCCACTAGCACTTCTGAACATGATATGAGTGCCTGTTCCCATCTTTCTCGATAACTTTCAATGTGGAAAGAGAATGAGGGGAAGAGTCGTACCCTCAAACCCCTCGGAATAATATGTTTAGCTAAGTAACGATCATATGTACTCTTATTCCAAACTGATCTTGTGTGTTTTCTTAACAGTTCACCCAGTAGTTTCAAACCAGTTTCCCAGTCAGTTATTTCTTTGTTTTGGTTGCCCTCTATGCTAAAGTCTGAGAAAGTTTTATCAATATTGGCTTGGCGTTCTTTCTCTCTGGAGAGAAAATCATCCATCAGATTGATGGATGTCATAATTAGTTCCCTAGGATGACTACTGAATAGTCTGAAAGATATCTATTTTAAAAAGGAATTCCCTTTGTTATGGGGAATTGATGTTGGGAACAAATTAGGGCTCTCAAAGAGGATTCCCTACGGGATAAACCTATGTATCTCAGTAGGGCAGTGCCTGATACCGGTATTGACAAGGTAATGTTAATTTAAGAAAAGAGAGGTATCATATGGCACACTTATTATGGGGGCCCTAAATGAGCTATGTCTTAGGTTAGCACAAATAATATTAAAATATAACTTTTATTAAGACAACTAAAATTCAAAACAAATGGAATAGCATAAATGTATATAATATACAATATACACTTGAAAATTTGTGATTAAAATACAAAATCACCCGAAAGAATTTCAACCTGTAAAACTTCCATTTTTTATTCATTTTTCCACTCATGAGTAATACAAATTTAAGAAATTAAATATTAAAATGGAATAATACTCATCCTAGTAATTCCATTCACTATTTCCGCTAACTATAGCAAATATGTAACAGCCCTCCACTATGAGGGTCTTTTCTATAACATCAACTGTGACTTTTAATATGGTATAACACAAACAGAGGTGATGTACGTAGAAGCACCCCCACTGGATAGCACTGACTTTGTGGATACAGTATTTTGACTAATATCTTTAAGATAATTTCAATTATCCTCTATTACACACAAGCGATCCTATACCATTATCTGTGAATACAGTTGGTTGTCCTACCACTAGAGAGAACATTAGGGGATCATTTACCCCCTTTATGATATAGAACTTGATATCCATGCTGACATAACAGAAAAAGATATTCGTTTTGTGCTAATTTATAGAATCACGCCTCCCCTCAGAGAGATATATTTCTATGATCCTCTGTATACACATAAACATAAAAATGTACCTTGATAACCAACTGCGACTTAACAGTCTATGACACATAAGAGCTTTAAGCTTACTTTTCACCCATGAATATCGCTAACATTTTAAGTAATGTAAATCTGATGCTTTTATAAAGCACTAGTTTACTTATGTCTCTACCTCGTACAGTTATTAGACCAGGATATATGAACTACCCCTCATATCCTTGTTTCCATAGGAACGCAATAAACATACAAGAGATCCGCCACGTCACTGATGTTTCGTGATTGGTTACGTGCATCATGTGACCGGCACACACCCCTCCTCGGATTGGCTGGCGTTTACATAAATAGGCAGCACGAATGATCTGTCGTCGCCTTTGACAAAGCAGTTGGCGAAACGCGCGTCAGGCGTTCGCACTGCTTCTTTTGTGACTTTGCGCTCATACAAAAACATTGTTAATTGGTAATTTGTTGGCCTCTTTTAGGCACCTTGTATTTAGTTGTTAAAACTTAAGGGTTAACCAGGGGAATTTAAAACTCCTAAAAAAAATCTATCACTTTGACGGTTCTATAGTTTTATACAGCATCATATGCTATTACGCTGCCGTACCAGGTTTAAGTTTGTAAACAGAAATTTAGTGTGCTAGACGCACCGCTTAACCTAACATTTATTTGATAAATCCTGCAGTGATTCTATATATATATTACTCCACATTACTTTAGTGGCTCTATAGATTATGACAGCAACTAATGCTATCACACTGCCGCACCGGGTTTAAGATTGTAAACAGAGATGTAGTGTGCAACAGGCACCATTTAACCTTACAGTTTAATTGACAATTCCTGCAGTGGTTCCATATATATCACTCTGCACCTCTGACACTACGGTGTACTATCTATCACATTAGACCTGATTGTTACGTGCTCTCCGCACCGATATATATAACGCCTAAATTAAAGTAAAGTCAAAGGTGGATACTGTCAGCTGGGTAAAATCTACCACACACTTCTATCTAATTAGGCTATGGTGTACAACCTTATACTTGAACCTATACTTTAACCTACCCCACTTGTGTCCCTGGTAACCTAAGCATTTAACTAACTAACGAGTAATCCTGGCAATACTCGTATATGTACTGAATCTTTATGTGACAATATGAGTTACAAGCCTCTCTGGCTTAAGCACGATTCCAATACCACTAGTGCTTAAAAATATATCACTGACAAGACGATTTGGACCACTTTGAGATATACTTATTGCACACCAGGGTTATTACATTTTTATAATTGTGAACAACTTTATCTGGAACTGGGGGAAACACTATTCCCTTTGTTTTTTGCGCACAAAAGAAGCAAGCTCACAATTACCTCTACCACAGGGCTGTTACTCATGAAACTAACCCTGTTATGTTTTTAACTGAATACACGACATTACAATACATGTAACACTTTGTATTAAATGTAGCTTTTTAACTACTAAGACCCAATGATGTCACCCCTATAGGTGTTTTTAGTGTTAATACCTCTACTAATATTTGTTACAAATTTGTTTGGCCTCCTTGTTCACCTGATCTGAACCCCATTGAGAACCTGTGGTCCATCATCAAATGTGAGATTTACAAGGAGGGAAAACAGTACACCTCTCTGAACAGTGTCTGGGAGGCTGTGGTTGCTGCTGCACGCAATGTTGATGGTGAACAGATCAAAACACTGACAGAATCCATGGATGGCAGGCTTTTGAGTGTCCTTGCAAAGAAAGGTGGCTATATTGGTCACTGATTTGTTTTTGTTTTGTTTTTGAATGTCAGAAATGTATATTTGTGAATGTTGAGATGTTATATTGGTTTCACTGGTAAAAATAAATAATTGAAATGGGTATATATTTGTTTTTTGTTAAGTTGCCTAATAATTATGCACAGTAATAGTCACCTGAACACACAGAAATCCCCCTAAAATAGCTATAACGAAAAACAAACTAAAAACTACTTCCAAAACTATTCAGCTTTGATATTAATGAGTTTTTTGGGTTCATTGAGAACATGGTTGTTGTTCAATAATAAAATTAATCCTCAAAAATACAACTTGCCTAATAATTCTGCACTCCATGTATATATATATATATATATATATATATATATATATATATATATTTATATTTATTTTTTTTCCCCAAATACTATTAAAAATATTTTTTTTTCTAAGTTATCAATACTTAACCCTTTAAAGGGATATTCCAGCCAAAATTGGAAACCACATGGGTGCATTTCGGTATTGAACAGAAGCAATTTTGTAATATACATGCATTAGCAAAAATGCTTCTAATAAAAGCTATAGCTGTTTCAAAAGTGTATTTAAGTATGCACCGTGCACCAGCATTTTAAACACAGCACTTAATCAGAGAGCCTAAGGTGCTTGTACCATCTGATAATGACTCAATTTGTTACTTGCTGAGATGATACAAGCCCCAGTGATGATCTGAGCAGCTGCAATATTTAAAATGTGGGTGCTTCACATTCACGTGCAGAGAAAAATTTTAACACTAAAACAGTGATAACTTTTACTAGAATCATTTTTGCTAATAAATGTATATTGCAAATATGTTCTATTCAAATATGTAATTAATCTATGTACATTTATATTTTGACTGGAATGTCCCTTTAATGACCACAGCACTTTTCCATTTTCTGTCCGTTTGGGACCAAGGCTATTTTTACATTTTTGCTGTGTTTGTGTTTAGCTGTAATTTTCCTCTTACTCATTTACTGTACCCACACATATTGTATACCGTTTTTCTCGCCATTAAATGGACTTTCAAAAGATACCATTATTTTCATCATATCTTATAATTTACTATACATTTTTTTTATAAAATATGAGGAAAAAAAATGGAAAAACACACTTTTTCTAACTTTGACCCCCCAAATCTGTTACACATCTACAACCACCAAAAAAAACCATGCTAAATAGTTTCTAAATTTTATCCTGAGTTTAGAAATACCCAATGTTTACATGTGCTTTGCTTTTTTTGCAAGTTATAGGGCCATAAATACAAGTAGCACTTTGCTATTTCCAAACCACTTTTTTTCAAAATTAGTGCTAGTTACATTGGAACACATATCTTTCAGGAATCCCTGAATATCCCTTTACATGTATATATTTTTTTTTAGAAGACATCCCAAAGTATTGATCTAGGCCCATTTTGCTATATTTCATGCCACCATTTCACCGCCAAATGCGATCAAATAAAAAAAATTGTTCACTTTTTCACAAATGTTTTCACAAACTTTAGGTTTCTCACTGAAATTATTTACAAACAACTTATGCAATTATAGCATAAATGGTTGTAAATGCTTCTCTGGGATCCCCTTTGTTCAGAAATAGCAGACTTATATGGCTTTAGCTTTGCTTTTTGGTAATTAGAAGGCTGCTAAATGCCACTGCGCACCACACGTGTATTATGCCAAGCAGTGAAGGGGTTAATTAGGGAGCATGTAGGGAGCTTCTAGGGTTAATTTTAGATTTAGTGTAGTGTAGTAAACAACCCCAAGTATTGATCTAGGACCATTTTGGTATATTTCATGCCACCATTTCACCGCCAAATGCGATCAAATAAAAAAAACGCTAATTTTTTTCACAATTTTAGGTTTCTCACTGAAATTATTTACAGCTTGTGCAATTATGGCACAAATGGTTGTAAATACTTCTCTGGGATCCCCTTTGTTCAGAAATAGCAGACATATATGACTTTGGCATTGCTTTATGGTAATTAGAAGGCCGCTAAATACTGCTGCGCATCACACGTGTATTATGGCTAGCAGTGAAGGGGTTAATTAGGTAGTTTGTAAGGAGCTTGCATGGTTAATTTTAGCTTTAGTGTAGAGATCAGCCTCCCACATGACACATCCCACCCCCTGATCCCTTCCAAACAGCTCCCTTCCCTCCCCCACAATGGTCCCCGCCATCTTAAGTACTGGCAGAAAGTCTGCCAGTACTCAAATAAAAGGTTTTTAAAAAAAAAAAAAAAAAAAAAGAATATTTAAATATGCTACTGTGTAGGTTCCCCCCCTTAGCCCCCAACCTCCCTGATCCCCCCAAAACAGCTCTCTAACCCTCCCCCCTCTGCCTTATTGGGGGCCATCTTGGGTACTGGCAGCTGTCTGCCAGTACCCAGTTTGCAAAAAAAAAAATTATTTTTTATTTTTTTTGCCATTTTTTCTGTAGTGTAGCTTCCCCACACACACACAAACCAACCCCCATCACCTAACTGATGTTTATTTTTAAATATAATTTCCCCCCATTGTTTCATTTTTTTTCTGTAGTGTAGCGGTTCCCACCCGCTCCCTCCCCGTGCGCGCCCCCGGCCATCCCCACCCACGATCCCACCCCCCTCCAGATCAGCATGGCCATCTATGTCCGCCACCCGCCTCCCACCCACCAACGAAAATAGACACGGATCTCCGGTGCAGAGAGGGCCACAGAGTGGCTCTCTCTGCACTGGTTGGCTAAAAAATGTTATTGCAGGATGCCTCGATATCGAGGCATCCTGCAATAACCGGAAAGCAGCTGGAAGTGATCAGGATTGCTTCCAGCTGCTTTCCAGACCGAGGACATGCAGGCTATGTCCTTGGTCGTTAACTGACTTTCTTTTGAGGACGTACCCTGCACGTCCTTGGTCGTTAAGGGGTTAAAGGGACAGTCAACTCCAAAATTGTTATTGTTTAAAAAGATAGATAACGCCTTTACTACCAATTCCTCAGCTTTGCACAACCAACATAGTTATATTAATATACTTTAAAACATTTAAATCTCAAATTTCTGCCTGTTCACTTCACTTTCACTTTAACTTTCTCTTTCAGACAGTGAAATCATATAGACGTAGCCTGTATTTTGGATGATACACTGTGCTTCTGATCTTATGTACAAACCCTATTATAATTTGATTGCAAATTTAAAAAACACAAAACTTAGGCCGCGTTCAGGAGCTAGTGGAGGCACTTCTACTCCAGCAATGACGTGATGCTAGATGACGTCAAAAGCAAGGGAGCTTAGATAAAATGTTTGCATGCGCAAAGGGATCTGCTGACCAGTAATGGACTTTGCGCATTCAAACGTTTATTATAAGCTCCCTTGTGTGTGTATATATATATATATATATATATATATATATATATATATATATATATATATATATATATATATATATAGAGAGAGAGAGAGAGAGAGAGAGAGACTAGAAGTATATATTGTAAACAACTACACACATGCTCAACCCTCTCCAGCCCATTGGCTATTTATTAGCCCTATTTATTACTAAATAGGGCTAATAAATAGCCAATGGGCTGCAGAGGATTGAGCATGTGTGTAGTTGTTTACAATATATACTTCTAGTCTCTCTCTCTCTCTATATATATATATATATATATATATATATATATACACACACACATATACACACACAAGGGAGCTTATAATAAACGTTTGAATGCGCAAAGTATATATATAAATACCAAACAGGATCCCACACTCACTGCTCCATTCCAGCCTCCGGGGTGCTCTTTAAACCATTGATATACACAAAAGAAATAAGAAAGGCACTCTCCGTATTTTGTAGTAAAATAATTTTACTTTGGTGAACGTTTTCGGGGTCACCCCCTTCCTCAGACCTTACAATACAAACAATACAGTGAACTATTTAAGTGCTTACCTGGCGACGATCCTGCCAGAGTCTGTGGCGTCCTCCTAGCGCAACTGCGCATGCGCAAGAGTAAGTACAGAGGCCCTGGAGGTTCAAAAGAGTCACCAAGGCAAAAAATGTGAAATCACAAAAATTATAAAAAACAGCAGTGTTAACATGTAAATTAAAATTATAAGTACACAGAACACAGTGTCGTAGAGTTGGTGACTGTTAGACAAATAACCTGTAAATGTGGTGTTAGGAAAAACTGTGTAGGCATGAAAGTATTAGTAACAGTATCCGGTACCTAAGAATCTTGTGTATAGCGGTATAAGTGTGCTGCAGAGGGTGTATCCGGATTACACTAAACACTCTGTAAAAGGGAAAAAATACTCAAATTATACCCCCAAAAATATAAGTATCAGCGCAACAAGTACAACTGTTGCTAGGCAACTATATATAATGCCAAACAAAAACTGACAGATCAGTCACAACAAAACTCAGCATACATAGCGGTCAGGATATCGAACCAAATGCATTACAAAGGCTATGACCAGATTCTACTAAACACTCTGTAAAAGGGTAAAAATATTCAAATAATACCCCCAAGAATTTAAACATCGGCGCAACAAGTATGACAACTGTTGCTAGGCAACCATAAAAATGCCACTCAAAGACTGACAGATCAGTCGCGACAAAACTCAGCGTGTATAGCGGTCAAGATATCGAACCAGCCACTCAGTGACCCTACCAAATGGTGGACCATACTAGGTAAATTGTTCAATCCGCCGCCTGCTAAAGAACTGAATTATACCACATACATAATGTGAAACTACATAGTGCCTCCTAATCCAATTATTACTGGTCACAACACATACTGATTGGTTTGGACACCACAACACCGGCCATATAGCGCTAACTGCATTCAAGTCACTGGCCATATACCCTAACCAGCAGTAGTATCAGTGCTCAAAAGAATTCAAGTATTCAATCTCAGTATACGTACCCCATGTAAAAAAACATCATATCCCAAACAGAAAGTTTCAATACTCCAAATAGGAAAACCACTCACATTATATCACACACAATAGCATATTGTTGCAACATATGATATATTGTGCCAATTACCTGAAATAGGTATTAATCCTCATGCCCCACAACATTAGCTCATACAGAGGTCATAAGATGATATTGTTACTAAACAAGTGAAAAGTAAATAAATGAAAAATAAAGCATGTATACCCAAACCAGATGAGGGACCCAAGAACAGCTAAGCAGGTAACTACACCAAATAATGTTAGATCAATGAATCATTTAGATACAATTAGGAATAAGAACAACCAATATCGAGTATTGCAGACCTCACAAAAAGCACTGCATGTCAAAATGGACATTAAGCCCCTTAGGGACCAGAGTGTCAAGTGTGAAAATCCAACGACTTTCCCTCTGTAAGAGCACCCTACCTCTGTCACCACCCCTCACTAGGGGTGGGACGTGGTCAATTATAATGAAACGTAAGTCTGTGTTCTTGTGTCTTGCCTGCAAAAAGTGTCTGGCTACCGGTTGGTCGGATTTACCATTCTCTAATGCTGCCCTAATGGCCGACCTATGGTTGGCCATTCTAGTGCGGGCATCGTCCTGTGTCTTACCGACATAAAACTTGCCACACGGGCAGTGGATCATGTATATGATGTAACATGTAGTGCATGTGACTCTGTGTCTAATAGTAAATTTTCTGTTGGTCCATGGATGTGTGAAAAATTTACTCTGGGTCATCCCACTACATGTGGTGCATCCACTGCATCGGAAGCACCCATTTTTGGTGGTGTCTAACCATGTTTTAGACTTGTAACTTAGTCTATTATCGGGTCACATCAGATGATCCCTTAAGGAGGCCGCCCTCCTATAACCAACCATCGGTAAGTCCACAGACTCGCAAGGCAGTTTTTTTGTCGGTTGAAATGATGTCCCAATGCTCTCGTAATATGTTCGGTAAAGAAACCTCAGGAGTAAAGGTGGTCGTCAGTATCAACCGTTCCCTAGATGGTGCCTCAGGTACTGTTTTCTTTAGAGCCTCATTTTGTGAAGTTGTGTGGGCTTCACTGAAAGCCACATCCAGATGTTCTCTGTTGTAGCCCCGCTGCTCAAATTTCATCCTCATCTCATCAAGTTGTACTGTTTTATTCTCTTGGTCACTATTATTTCGTGTAACCCTCTTGAATTGAGACTTGGGCAGAGCCTTTTTCAAAAAAGGTGGATGGCAGCTTGTACCTTGGAGGATCGAATTCCTATCGGTGGGTTTTTGATATAGCGTGGTCTTCAAGCCATCACCAGATCTATATATCCTTAAGTCTGAGAAATCCACTGTTTGTTTGTTGTGAGTGATCTTAAACTTTAGGTTGTTGTTAGACTGGTTCAGTTCATAGAACCAAGTCATAAGGTCTTGTTGCTCCCCTCGCCAGATCAAGAATAGATTGTCTATATATCTACGGAAACATATCACCCGTGGATCCTTGAATAACATCGTGCCCAAGGTCTCAAACTCCGCCATATACAGATTGGCATAGGATGGGGCCACATTGGACCCCATCGCTGTGCCCGAAATCTGTAAATAGAATTTTGCCTCGAACTTGAAGTAATTCATCTTGAGACAATACTCCAATAAGTTGTAGTACCACATCGACAGGTGGACCAACATAGGGAGATTTAAGGAGAATAGATTTGATCGCCGCCATACCGTCCTCGTGCGGTATGACCGTATAGAGGCTGGTTACATCCAGGGTAACCAGCACATCATCTGCAGTTAAGCCTTCAATACCTTGTAATAGTTTCACCATCTCTATGGAATCCAGAAGGAAAGAGTCCATCTGTCTGACTAATGGTTGCAGGATATAGTCGACGTATACAGCCAATGTTTGTAGTATTGATCCCCTTGCCGATACAATTGGACGTCCTGGAGGTTGCACCGGATCTTTGTGGACCTTGGGTAAGGTATATATGATGGGAGTTATAGGAAAGTCAACCAGCAAAAATTCATATGTAGCCTTAGATATAATATTCGTTGAATATAGTACATCAAGGTATTTATCAATAGTTCTTTTGAATTGAGAGGTGGGATCCTGCGTTAATCTACGGTATGTCTTCTTGTCATCCAGCTGGGATATTATTTCATCCCTATAGTCCTGGTAGTCCTGTAGGACCAATGCACCGCCCTTGTCCGCATTGCGGATTACCAACTTGTGATTTTCCTTCAACCCCTTCAAGGCCTTCCATTCTGTTCTTGAAAAGTTATTTCTTGTAGGATGCTCTTTGTCCAATGTACCTTCAAAGTTCTCTTTTATCATACGTGTGTATGTACTGATACTCGCACTTGAGGATTTTGGATCAAACCTGCTTATTTTCCTGAATTTCTCCACCTGAAACTCTGTCTGCCCAAAAAAAAATCACAAGTGGATATAAGAGTGGTTTTCCTATTTGGAGTATTGAAACTTTCTGTTTGGGATATGATTTTTTTTACATGGGGTACGTATACTGAGATTGAATACTTGAATTCTTTTGAGCACTGATACTACTGCTGGTTAGGGTACATGGCCAGTAACTTGAATGCAGTTAGCGCTATATGGCCGGTGTTGTGGTGTCCAAAACAATCAGTATGTGTTGTGACCAGTAATAATTGGATTAGGAGGCACTATGTAGTTTCACATTATGTATGTGGTATAATTCAGTTCTTTAGCAGGCGGATTGAACAATTTACCTAGTATGGTCCACCATTTGGTAGGGTCACTGAGTGGCTGGTTCGATATCTTGACCGATATACACGCTGAGTTTTGTCGCGACTGATCTGTCAGTCTTTGAGTGGCATTTTTATGGTTGCCTAGCAACAGTTGTCATACTTGTTGCGCCGATGTTTAAATTCTTGGGGGTATTATTTGAATATTTTTACCCTTTTACAGAGTGTTTAGTAGAATCTGGTCATAGCCTTTGTAATGCATTTGGTTTGATATCCTGACCGCTATGTATGCTGAGTTTTGTTGTGACTGATCTGTCAGTTTTTGTTTGGCATTATATATAGTTGCCTAGCAACAGTTGTTGTACTTGTTGCGCTGATACTTATATTTTTGGGGGTATAATTTGAGTATTTTTTCCCTTTTACAGAGTGTTTAGTGTAATCCGGATACACCCTCTGCAGCACACTTATACCGCTATACACAAGATTCTTAGGTACCGGATACTGTTACTAATACTTTCATGCCTACACAGTTTTCCTAACACCACATTTACAGGTTATTTGTCTAACAGTCACCAACTCTACAACACTGTGTTCTGTGTACTTATAATTTTAATTTACATGTTAACATTGCTGTTTTTTTATAATTTTTGTGATTTCACATTTTTTGCCTTGGAGACTCTTTTGAACCTCCAGGGCCTCTGTACTTACTCTTGCGCATGCACAGTTGCGCTAGGAGGACGCCACAGACTCTGGCAGGATCATCACCAGGTAAGCACTTAAATAGTTCACTGTATTGTAAGGTCTGAGGAAGGGGGTGACCCCGAAAACTTTCACCAAAGTAAAATTATTTTACTACAAAATACGGAGAGTGCCTTTCTTATTTCTTTTGTGTATGTATGTATGTATGTATGTATATATATATATATATATATATATATATATATATATATATATAATACATATATATTACATATATATTACAGTCTGTGTCCGGTGCACTCACTATTCCCCACTCGTAATTGCTGGTGATACGCCGAGAATGGTTTCCCCTGCCTCTCGGCAAAAATTGGAACTCCGCCACCTGTAAAATACTTGTGTAGCATAAGTTAATGTAAATAAATGGGGCAGGATAAGCAAATGAATGGGGCAGGATAAGCTACAGGGGCTGAGCTGAGAGCAGCTGAATGGAGGGGGTCGGAGTTCCGATGTTTGCCGAGAGGCAGGGGAAACCAAAAACACTGGGGAAACCATTCTCGGCATAACACTGTGTTCAAACTATGTCATATTTTGCATTAAATGGACATAATACTCATATGCTAAATCACTTGAAACGGATGCAGTGCAACTGTAAAAAGCTGACAGGAAAATATCACCTGAGCATCTCTATGTAAAAAGGAAGATATTTTACATCACAATCTCCTCAGCTCAGCAGAGTAAGTTCTGTGTAAAAAGTTATACTCAGCTGTTGCTCAGCTGCAGGTAAAAAAATTTTTTTTAAGAAAATAAATGGAACAGTAGCCAATCAGCATCAGCAGTGCTGAGGTCATGAACTCTTTTACTGTGATCTCATGAGATTTCACTCAACAACATGCGTCGTTAAGGGGTTAAATACTTAGGGATTCACATCCCAGTTACAATCACAGATTTGTATAATCTTAACATTCCCCCAGTGATAAAGGAGATCAAAGAAAAACTTAAGAATTGGAATAATTTGCCAATATCTCTATCTGGCCGGATTGCTTTATTTAAAATGGCTCTCCTCCCGAAACTACTTTACATTTTGCAAAACACACCAATAATATTACTAGAAAAAGATGTTCGAACAATTAATAGTACACTCATAAAATTTATTTGGCAAGGAAAAAGATCAAAAATCTCCCTCATGAAACTTTCAGCACCAAGAGAATATGGAGGACTGGCTTTACCTGATATAAGGTCCTATATAACCTTTGTTTTATTGTACGTATAGTTATAGACTGGGTTTCGCGTAATAATTATGTTTTAAACAATGAACTGGAATCTAACGTTTGTTATCCATATCTTTTATCTGCATTGATTCATTCAGAGCCAAAAGAAACCCCGACAGAAATCAAGAAATAAAAACATTTTACAATCCGCTTAAAGCATGGCAAAAGGTAACAAAGCTCCTTTCAATTAACAGCAAAGCCTCTCCTAACCTTCCGATATTAGGAAATCCTAAATTCCAAGCAGGTATTCAATCGGAGGTTTTTAAGAAATGGTATGCTGCTGGCCTAAGTGAGGTTTATCAAATAATAGATAAAGAGAGGCGATGTATCAAATCATTTCATGAACTAAAAGTACAATTCAGTCTGCCAAACAAGGACTTCTTCGCTTATCTACAACTTAGGCATTTTGTATTGGAATTAGTTAAAGAAAAAGGTTGGAACTGGGGTCTAGGTAAACTGGAAGACTGGTTGGTCTTAACTAGGAATGGTCGCATGTCTATTGCACCATGTTATCATTTTCTAGGCTTAAACAAAGGAGCCTCAATTTTAGCACAATTGACCCTTTGATGGAATACACTAATCACGCAGAGCAATATAGACATAAAAACTCTTCAACTTTCAATTAAGAAGGTTGCCCAGAATACACTTTCCGCCACATGGCGAGAAGCCCGTGTTAAACTGCTCCATAGGGCATAATTCACCCCCGAGAAAGGCTACAGATGAGTTAACCTAGGGTTCAATAAATGCCCTAAATGCTCATATTTGGCAGCTGACTTTATACATATGCTATGGCATTGTCTAAAGATCAGGAACCTATGGTTTACAGTGGAATATTGGCTAACAAATGTATTAAAAATAGCTCCTCTCTCTCTCTGACATTATACCAGATAATTTTCTGCCTAAAGAAAGAACCTGGCAAACAGAATAATGAAAAAGCTGTAATTTCAGCTATTCTCGCCACTAGATATTTAATTTGTAAAAAAATGGAAGAGCCGGTCAATCCCAAGTCTCTCAGAAGTTAAAAACTGCATGACAAAAACAATGCATATTAGAACAAAGGGACATAAGTATAGATAATGAACATGACATTAAAAAGGTTCTTTGAGAATTGGGCAGTCTTCTTAAAAATATTCTCTTCTACAGAAATAGATCATATAATCTTTCCATTACAAAATACATAAATAGTCTTACTAGGGAACTGGTAGGCAATGGAAAGGGGGGGGGAAATCGGAGAGCGAGGGGGAAAGGAGGGAAGAGTTTTTTTTTTTTTTTTTCTCTCTGCACGTGGAGGGGGGGGGGATTGAAAAAAACAAAAAATCCCAAGGCATTTTTAGGGACAAATGAAATAGTTATTTCAATATTCTAAATAATGCTAAGTATAATTTAAAATATGTATGTTAAGCAGAATTAACATAATATTGTTTAAACTATGCAAGGTCAATTTATTATATATATATATATATATATATATATTTTTTTTTTTTTTTTATTTCTGTTTTTGAATAATAATTTGGTTTATAAATAAAGGTAAAAAAAAAAAAAAAGAAAATTTGCATGCTTTATCTGAATCATGAAAAAACATTTGTTTAGAATCCCTTTAATTGGCAACATGATACATACAAGCCCCACTGGTTCACTGAGCAGCTGCACTATGAGAATATCTAGCTATGCTTCACATGCATGTGCTGAGAAAAATGTTAACACTAAAACAGTAATAACTTTTACTAGAATCATTTTTGTCAATACATGTATATTGTAAAAATATGTGTTTCTATTCAAATATGTAATTAATCTATGTGAATTTAAATTATGACCAGAATGCCCCTTTAATTAAAGCTACTTCAGTAAAAAAACAAAAAAAAATGGTGTAAGGTGTCAAAAAGCAAACAGCTTAGAACTACACAATCAACAGCTACCGTCTGAGCTATATATACCTATAGTTTCTCTCACACAACAAACTAACCACGCGCAAACGCCATTGATGCAGCCATTACATGATCCTCAAATGCCACCAAGGGCACAGAGCATGGCAAATGGGTACCAGCAGTACAATACATGGATCTGTCTGCTCCTCACAAACACATCAGCCCATGTGCATTATGGGAACTAGTACTTCAGCCACTAAGGGAAAACAAAAATGCGGGAACTCTCCAGGGTGGCATCAAACCCCGCCCTCATCACGAGGATCGCCCACCTCTCAGTTTGCGTTCCAAGCCTCTCTGTCACTTACAACGATAACAACAACAAGCAGTACCCAGATGATTCTGAAATCCCATTGGCCGCAGGAAAAGGCGGAATCGTGCCAGTCATCCTGTAACTTGTGTTCATTGGTTAGTTTTGGTTTGATCGACAACCAGGAGGCGGGGAAAAGCGCGCTCTGGTTGCTGTCAGCGGAGAAAGCTGTCCGCGAGCTGCTAGTGTTAGGCGGGAGCAGTGCCCGGGCTCGCGCCGCCGTTGGTCACGTGGCTGGTACCCGGAGTGACGTGTTGCCCGCGGACTGGTGTGTCTGTTTGACAGGGACAGTGACGTCACGACTTGACAGGTCGTGTGCTGCTCTGAGTGACAATTTATTTTTGGGGGTGATATTCCATTTGGTGAGTTTGCCATAATGTCACAGACATTTGTTACATGGGTTGTAAATTATATATTAATTTGGGCATTAACACAGCTGGCATTGTTGGTTATCACATATTTATGAGGTAAAAAAGTGCATTTTTGTAATACTGACCATTTATTTTTTACATAATAGTGTCATGGGCTATGTGGTTTGGCTGTGACGGATCATTGGACAAAAGACAAGTTGCTGTTGCCTCAAGATTTTGCAATGATGAGTTGCCCAGAGGATAAAGAAGATTGCCGGGCACCTGTGGCCAAACAACGACGTCTTGTGGAAGCAGACAAGAAAGGGAAAAGAGATGGTGGGGATGTGCCAGGCAGCCAAGAGGCAGAGGCGGCGCAAGCACTGTGGGAGATGACAACCTGGCGAGAGACAGCAGAGCCGCATCCGAAGGCAGCAGAAAGTGAAGATCAACCAGTCAACGTTGCATTGCATACGCCAGAAAGAGGAAGTATGAATGATAATCTTGTGCATCTTCCGCGATGCACTCCTGAGAGAGGTGACACAGGGGAAAGTGCCATGGGTCCACCCCATGTCCCTGAAGGAGGTGAAACGGGTGAGAATCTCACAAAGCTTTCAAAGCCAACTCTGACAAATCGAGTTGGTGACGCCAATGAGGAATCTTTAGATCAGCGAAAAAGGATGACACAGCAAAGCCCGGAGATGGCAGATACAGATGATGAGCCTTCTGTGTTGTCTCCACTTTCCTCTGATTCCGATTTAGGGGATCTTCTCTCATGCAGCGAGGGTGATGAATGCTGTATTGTTTCTGTGGGTACCCAACCCAAAAGCAATGAACGTTCACTGCAGGCTTTGGAGTCAGTGCAGCAGGAGCTCAGGGTTGTAAACGACCGAGCTGAACGAGCACTGCTCCAGCTGAAAAGGCGTTATGGCCAGCTCCGAAAACCGCATATCCAGAAAAGGAATTCCATTATACGCACAATCCCAGGCTTTTGGGTTACTGCTGTATCCTTTTAATCTCACTTTCTTTAATCATTTAAAGGATATTGAACTCCAAAAAACAAACTGCTTTATATTCATTATAAAAGAAAACTCACTTTCTTTGGCTGCCCCTATCCCTGCTGCTCTACTGCCTTGACAGCCTTTAAGAGGATGCAATGTACAAGAGGTCAATGATTTGACAGTACATCAGCAGGGACGACCCATGGGTAGTTACCTAAAAAAATAATAATAATGTACCCTTAATTCATTTTAATCGGGTGGTTACTCAGAAAATAAACCTATCAATATAGACCTTTTTATGTGTCGGCTAGAAAATGCAAGTCTGATGAGTTAGATTTTTATAAGGTATTTATATTCTGGTGGGGATAAAAATAATCACTATATTAGGAAGTGTAGATATGAGCAGTAACAGAGAAGGGGAAATTTACCACACAAAAAAAGGGTTCAGGCAAATATGTTGAATACAATGAAACAGAACTGGTTGAGTAGATGGGCTTTTTTTATTTACTGTCATAATAATACTAAATAATAGACTGCAGGGCAGGAGGTTTTCCCAATTTTAGTCTTAGTTCAGTGCTAGTTAGGCTTTGCCTTTTCAACAGTACAGCTTGATAAATTCTCATAATCCGACACAGCACCTGCTGTCAAGATTGGCCTACGGTGTTAATTAGCAGCAGTACGTTGCCTTTGAGGTCCTAGTGCCAGCTCTGCCTGTGCAAGACTAAATGTAAAAGTGGCCTATGTTAAACATTGGCTTGTAAATTCTGGACTGACAGGATTCCTTTTCCTGGAGACTGAAATCTTAATTGCCTGTGTTTATGAATAAACTGCTCATCATCTTCCGCAGAGCTGTCTCCCAGGAACAGATTACACAGCTGCCTTTTGCAAACAATACCTGGTTTAGAAGGAGATAAGGTTACATAGGTAAATTATGGCATGTGTTTCTAGTAATTGGTAGCACAAGATTACTGTACTTAGCAGGTTTTAGTGAGTGTGCCTTCCTTAACCTATACTCTCCAGTTCCTCAATCACCCTCAGCTCTCTGCCATGATAGATGACCGAGATGAAGATACACTGAGTTATATGAATAATTTGCAGGTAGGTTTCAGTGGTTCTAGGCAACATTGAATATCCCAATTTCCCATATATAGTGTCTCTCTAATAGTATCAGTAGAATGGAACCCACACATATCACACCATTTCTGTCCCCACATCTTTGAGCCAATCTAGAACATATAGAAACATCTGTTTACTGATGCATTTTCTTGCACTTTATGTATTAGTGTGTGACATGTTTTCTGATAACAATCTCCTTGTTATTCTTTGCTTTCCTCTCTTTCTGACAATAGGTAGAAGATTTCACTCACCTGAAATCAAGCTGCAAGATCAAGTTCTATTTTAACCCCAATCCCTACTTCAAGAATGAAGTAATCATAAAGGAGTTCCAGTATGGTGGTTCTGGTGAGTGGGGCTTTCTAATCAATGAGCTGCACTTCAGTATTAATCATTTAATGAAATAAAATGTACCTCGCAAAAAGAGAACTTAGTAAATGTTTATAAATGACTTTAAAAGTTGCAGCCTTTGTGAATATCTTTTATAATTTATTCAGAATGCCTTGCTAATTTTTGCAATGTATTATGTCGAACTGAAAGTAGCATTTGTTGAGCATTCCTTTTGCATACCTTTTTGTATAGAGATCTATAAACAGTAATATAGGCTTGCAAAAAGAAGTAAT
The DNA here is from genome assembly GCF_027579735.1 of Bombina bombina. Lineage (NCBI taxonomy): Eukaryota > Metazoa > Chordata > Amphibia > Anura > Bombinatoridae > Bombina > Bombina bombina. The sequence continues at coordinate 104,857,898 of NC_069510.1, forward strand.
GATAAAATTTTGGGCCAGATTTCAGTGGATCGCTAAATATCGCTTTTATGAAAGCGATATTTGCCCTCCACTGTGTAATACCAGCACACGCTAATGTGCGCTGGTATTACAAGTTTTCAGCAATGCAAACGCGATCTCACGTTCGCATTACTGGGAAGCATTGCACTCACAAGAGCACCCTTCCATATGCTCCTATAGCACAGCGAATTGGCTAAGTAGCGCAGCGATGGGCAGCAATATTAAATATATATGTAAATGATTATATACATACATATTTATGTGTATATACACATATTAACACATAAATATATATGTATTTAAGCAAGTATATACCTATATATTTACTAGGAACACACAATTCCCATAGACCGCTATGTAAAGGCACTTTTCAGTCCTGTTTTTTTGTTTAGTTTTCTAACACCCCGCACCCGCCAACTTTACCCCCAAAGTACTGCCTAGTGCAGTAATTTTATTAAAACATAAATATGCTATCTTTATTTTTTAATTAAATAAACTAGATTGTATTTTGGGGCACGTTTATAAAATTAATGAGAGACCTGATTTCTGGTTAATTTTATAAGTGCTAATTGTTGTCGCGAGCTCCCAGTAGCAAAAACTATTCCCTTGTAATGGCTGGTTAATTATCGCACACCCGCAAACGGGCAAATTTGCCCTTTTGCTGGCGCAAGATAATTTAGTGCTCCACTTATAATCTAGCCCTAAATCTTTAAAAAGAATCTTAAGTGTTGTTTCCCATGCAGTTTGGATTAGAAAACTACTACTAGATGAGTATTAAGATACTGTATTTCTTTATACCTTTACTAACACAACATGTCTGAATTTGTTCCTTAGCGGTACTAGCTGAGGATTTTAATGCTTATCTTGTTTTTGTTCCGTTGGGATTACTTTATTATCCATAGGTTATTCATCCTGAAAACAGGGGTTAAGGGTTACATTTTTTTTTTTTGGTAAATTCATTTAATTAATCCATTCACAGTGCCATACTCTTTCAGAGGTTTCTGTAAGATTATTTTGGGCAATTTTTCTGTCTAAGAAAAGGAAGATATTTGTCTCAACATTTCTTCAGCTCACCAAAGTAAGTGCTCTATAAATAGTTATACTTTAGCTGTTGTCCAGCTGAAAGTTTTAAAAAAAATAAAAGCCAATCAGCATTAGCAGTGCTGATGTCATACTTTGCCTTGCTGTGATCTCATGAGATTTCATAGTAATTTTCCTTTATACTGAATAGGAATAAAACATGACTTTGCCTGCACATACCAGATGCACACTCCCTTGCATGTCCTGGGGCTGGCATCCTAATTGGCTGATTAAAGTCTCTTTACAGTGGGGTGTGAATACCTAGGTAAAATATCTTCCTTTGTTGATAAGGAGGCAGTCATTGGTGAGAACAAGGATAATAAACTATGGAGTTTTTTTAACCCCTTCAGGAATGATTCTACAATGAAGAAAAGGTACCACTATATATACATTTTATTCAACCAGGATTTCATATTTGTATTTGATTTACTCTTTGTTTACCATCACTTTAATCCCATTGTTCCTCTGCAAATCTTTCTACACAGAATCAACCACTTACCTCCATAATGGTGCATTAAATTCAAAATTAAGCTTTCATGATTCAGATAGAGCATGCAATTTACTTATATAATCAAAATGTGCAAATTCTTTTTACATACACACTTTGAGGCACCAGCTTCTACTTAACATGTGAAAGAGTGCACAGTATATACATATGTGTTTTGTGGTAACTGCCACATGATACATGGTGAGGGAAATGGAATTAACTTTGGAATCTGCTTAAAAAAAATCTACTAATTTAAAATTCAAAGGTACTGCTATTGCATTGACTTTTTACTATCTGTCAGTTATGTAATTAACTGTATTTAATGTTTAAGTTTCAAGAAATTCTATTAATAGAAGATTGTTTGGAGTGGAACAGATCTGCACAAAAAGCTAAGCGTGAGGATGAAGGGGCAAGCTGTAAAAAAGTGACACCTATGTTATTTTTTTAGTTAAATAAAAGTATTTAAATTGTTATTTTTCACCCCTTAACAACAGCCAACATACCCTTACCATCAGCTTTAGATTTCACTCTAAGGGGTTAATAGTCAAGCTCTTGCCAACAGACCACACCAATACCGAATGCCTCCTTTACTGAGGCATGTAGTAATAGTGGGTCTTGCTGCTTTCGGTGATACCCGAGTTATTACAGGGCTTAAAACCACTAAAGGGCCCTCCAATAAAGTACAGGAGAAAAGTTGTCCAATTATAAATGCTTAACCTATTAAACTGGAGATAGTGCAACATGTAATAATTTTAATACTCTGAGACAAAGCTCTCCAGGTCTGATATCCGTTGGATCTAATACTTGGAGAGTTACCTCCAAGCTTTATTCTTTCTGGTCCCAGGGAATTGTAGGGGTTTGTTTCACTGGGAGTTTTTATAGTTTTTGTGAGTCTGTGAGACTATTTAATTCACCTATGACGAAACAAAAGAAAGAACTTTAAAATCTAAACTTTCTGTGGCCCGTTAGAACTTGAGTTATGATACAATGGAAATTTATATAATACTCCAAGACTCAGTATAGTATAGGATTAATATACTATCCCCTAAAGTTGTCACTTGATTACACATTGGAAAAACCACAATTATGTAGAATGTTTTGGGGTAGAGAGTTAGGCCTAGATTTGGAGTTTGGCGTTAGCCGTGAAAACCAGCGTTAGAGTCTCCTAACGCTGGTTTTAGGCTACCTCCGGTATTTGGAGTCACTCAAAAAAGGGTCTAACTCTCACTTTTCAGCCGCGACTTTTCCATACCGCAGATCCCCTTACGTAAATTACGTATCCTATCTTTTCAATGGGATTTTTCTAACTTCAGTATTTAGAGTCGTGTCTGAAGTGAGCGTTAGACATCTAACGACAAAACTCCAGCCGCAGGAAAAAAGTCAGTAGTTAAGAGCTTTCTGGGCTCACGCCGGTTCATAAAGCTCTTAACTACTGTACTCTAAAGTACACTAACACCCATAAACTACCTATGTACCCCTAAACCGAGGTCCCCCCACATCGCCGCCACTCGATTAAATTTTTTTAACCCCTAATCTGCCGACCGCCACCTACGTTATACTTATGTACCCCTAATCTGCTGCCCCTAACACCGCCGACCCCTATATTATATTTATTAACCCCTAATCTACCCCCTCAACGTCGCCTCCACCTGCCTACACTTATTAACCCCCTAATCACTACACTATCAATAAATACATTAAATACAATACCTACAAATAACTACAATGAAATAAACTAACTAAAGTACAAAAAATAAAAAAGAACTGTTACAAAAAATAAAAAAATATTTACAAACATAAGAAAAATATTACAACAATTTTAAACTAATTACACGTACTCTAAGCCCCCTAATAAAATAACAAAGCCCCCCAAAATAAAAAAAATGCCCTACCCTATTCTAAATTACTAAAGTTCAAAGCTCTTTTACCTTACCAGCCCTGAACAGGGCCCTTTGCGGGGCATGCCCCAAGAAGTTCAGCTCTTTTGCCTGTAAAAAAAAACCATACAATACCCCCCCCCCCCCCCAACATTACAACCCACCACCCACATACCCCTAATCTAACCCAAAACCCCCTTAAATAAACCTAACACTAAGCCCCTGAAGATCTTCCTACCTTATCTTCACCATACCAGGTTCACCGATCGATCCAGAAGAGCTCCTCCGATGTCCTGTTCCAAGCCCAAGCGGGGGGCTGAAGAGGTCCATGATCCGATCTTCTATGGTCATCCATCCGGAGAGGCAGGATCCTGAAGACCTCTGACGCGGAACATCCATCCTGGCCGACGACTGAACGACGAATGACGGTTCCTTTAAATGACGTCATCCAAGATGGCGTCCCTCGAATTCCGATTGGCTGATAGGATTCTGTCAGCCAATCGGAATTAAGGTAGGAATATTCTGATTGGCTGATAGAATCCTATCAGCCAATCGGAATTCGAGGGACGCCATCTTGGATGACGTCATTTAAAGGAACCGTCATTCGTCGTTCAGTCGTCGGCCAGGATGGATGTTCCGCGTCGGAGGTCTTCAGGATCCTGCCGCTCCGCTCCGGATGGATGACCATAGAAGATCCCGCTTGGATGAAGACTTCAATCGGATGGAAGACCTCTTCTGCCCCGCTTGGATGAAGACTTCAGCCGGATCATGGACCTCTTCAGCCCCCCGCTTGGGCTTGGATCAGGACATCGGAGGAGCTCTTCTGGATCGATCGGTGAACCTGGTATGGTGAAGATAAGGTAGGAAGATCTTCAGGGGCTTAGTGTTAGCTTTATTTAAGGGGGGTTTGGGTTAGATTAGGGGTATGTGGGTGGTGGGTTGTAATGTTGGGGGGGGTATTGTATGTTTTTTTTTTTTACAGGCAAAAGAGCTGAACTTCTTGGGGCATGCCCCGCAAAGGGCCCTGTTCAGGGCTGGTAAGGTAAAAGAGCTTTGAACTTTAGTAATTTAGAATAGGGTAGGGCATTTTTTTATTTTGGGGGGCTTTGTTATTTTATTAGGGGGCTTAGAGTACGTGTAATTAGTTTAATATTGTTCTAATATTTTTCTTATGTTTGTAAATATTTTTTTATTTTTTGTAACTTAGTTCTTTTTTATTTTTTGTACTTTAGATAGTTTATTTCATTGTAGTTATTTGTAGGTATTGTATTTAATGTATTTATTGATAGTGTAGTGTTAGGTTTAATTGTAACTTAGGTTAGGATTTATTTTACAGGTAATTTTGTAATTATTTTAACTATTTTAGCTATTAAATAGTTCTTAACTATTTAATAGCTATTGTACCTGGTTAAAATAAATACAAAGTTACCTGTAAAATAAATATTAATCCTAAAATAGCTATAATATAAATATAATTTATATTGTAGCTATATTAGGATTTATTTTACAGGTAAGTATTTAGCTTTAAATAGGAATAATTTATTTAATAAGAGTTAATTAATTTCGTTAGATGTAAATTATATTTAATTTAGGGGGGTGTTAGGGTTAGACTTAGCTTTAGGGGTTAATACATTTATTAGAATAGCGGTGAGCTCCAGTCGGCAGATTAGGGGTTAATTATTGAAGTTAGGTGTCGGCGATGTTAGGGAGGGCAGATTAGGGGTTAATACTATTTATTATAGGGTTAGTGAGGCGGATTAGGGGTTAATAACTTTATTATAGTAGCGCTCAGGTCCGGTCGGCAGATTAGGGGTTAATAAGTGTAGGCAGGTGGAGGCGACGTTGTGGGGGGCAGATTAGGGGTACATAGGGATAATGTAAGTAGCGGCGGTTTACGGAGCGGCAGATTAGGGGTTAATAATAATATGCAGGGGTCAGCGATAGCGGGGGCGGCAGATTAGGGGTTATTAAGTGTAAGGTTAGGGGTGTTTAGACTCGGGGTACATGTTAGAGTGTTAGGTGCAGACGTAGGAAGTGTTTCCGCATAGCAAACAATGGGGCTGCGTTAGGAGCTGAACGCGGCTTTTTTGCAGGTGTTAGGTTTTTTTTCAGCTCAAACAGCCCCATTGTTTTCTATGGGGGAATCGTGCACGAGCACGTTTTTGAGGCTGGCCGCTTGCGTAAGCAACTCTGGTATCGAGAGTTGAAGCTGCGTTAAATATGCTCTACGCTCCTTTTTTGGAGCCTAACGCAGCCTTTATGTGGACTCTCAATACCAGAGTTATTTTTATGGTGCGGCCAGAAAAAAGCCGGCGTTAGCTACGCGGGTCCTTACCGACAAAACTCTAAATCTAGCCGTTAGTCTTATGAGTTACTTCCAGGATGTGTAACACCACTACGCATGGTGGGCTTGTGGACTTACATACTAAAGGAATTAATGGTAAATTTTAGAGACAAAACTGAGGGAACAGAGTAGAAAAATCATAAACTGATGAAGATTTATCATCTCTGAACAAAATCATTTTTATGAAGCATTTAAAACTGAAATATTGTGGCCTGTCTTGCAGAACAAGGTAAAGATTGCATGGCATGTGGGCAGTATGAGGAAGGTTTTATGGAATGAAATGTGAAGAGGTAGTTTAAAGGGTAGTAACTGTTAAGAAGACGAGAACATAGAGCAAAAGGGGTAGAGCAGGGATGGGGGAACCTTGGCCCTTCAGATGTTTGAGAACTACATTTCCCATGATGCTCATCTCGACTTGAGTGTCTAAGCATCATGGGTAATGTAGTCCTGAAACATCAGGAGGGCCAAGGTTCCCCATCCCTGGGGTAGGGGCTAGAATAGTGCCAACAAAGATAAATATGGAAGGCTGCAGTGTTGTTGAGGACTCTAAATCATAAAAGGACATGAAACACAAAACTTTTATTTCATGGTTCAAACAGCATGCAATTTTAAACAACTTTCCAATTTACTTATATTTATTAATGTGCTTTGTTCTCCTATTGAAGGAGCAGTAATGCACTACTAGGTGCTAATTGAACACATCTGGTGAGCCAATGACAAGAGGCATATATGTGCAGCCACAAATCCAGAGTAAATTGGAGTTTTTTTAAAATTGCATGCTCTGTCTGAATCCAAAAATAAACATTTTTTGGTTCCATGTCCCTTTACGATTAATGTTTTGAATTTGTTTCTGGAGGATAATGAAAGCCAATAGAAGGGTCTGACTAATGCAGCAGATAAGGGGGGTAGGGTTAGTAGGTGTTAGAAGAGAAGTGTAGGAGATTTTTAGAACTTTAGATATAGATGGGACATCTTGGATAAGATCCAGGAAAGGACGTTGATTACATAAGGAAGTAGGGAAGACATTAGGTCTGGCGCAGGGGTGAAATGTGGATGTCATCTTCATTTTTAAGTTTTGATGATGGTATTTAAGTATGGTCTGTATACAGAAATTTTAAGAAACCAGTAACTGAACCTTATGGCATTGAAGAAGATGACCCTGATATAGTAAAAGTACTGTTAGTGAGATAACTGAACTACAAGAGATCTGTTCCACATCGCTAAATGAGTGGAGAATGTGTGGCAAGGATGTGTGGTTGGCAGTATTGATGGCTTCAGATAAATAACATATTATTAGTAGAGGGAGCATGGTATTTAGACTTGACTGTAAGCAATCAATTTGTTACCGTTAGCGCAGTCACTATGGAATGTTGGCAATAAAAACAAACCTGCTAAAGTTTAACATTCGAATTTGATGAGATGAAATGTTAAATGTTTGTACACAAGCCTTTAAAAACATTTTGAAGCAAGATGAAGTAGAAATATATGGTGATAGGCTGGTGTAAGTGGTGGTTTTAAAGATATTTGCGAGTTACCCATGCTTAATGTTTTATTAAAATGTGCCTGAGTCAATATATTAGAAAGATATAACAGTACATACTGCATTAGATATAACGGATATACCTGTAGATACTGCATACTGTGCACAGTCTTTTTATATTTAAACTTTTTGAGTCACCAGCTCCTACTGAGTATACAAAAGCCTGTTCAAAGATCCATAGGTCACAGGTTCAAATCCCGGCAGGGCCGACTCAGCCCTTCATCCTTTCGAGGTCAATAAAATGAGTACCATTAAATTGGGTAATAATAACTATTACTATTCAGCTGCTGATTTTGTTAATTCCGAGAGCGAGCGGAGAGAAAAAAAAAAAAGCTCTTTGAGTCCCACTGGGAGAAAGGCACTATATAAATACTATCTGGAAAAAAAGAACAGGAGCGCAAATTGCACTATATAAATACTAGTTGTTGTTGTTGTTGTTATGTGCAATAATTCACAGAATAAACGTGTATGCATTTGTGATTGGCTGATGGTTGTCACATGGTACGTGTATGCATTTGTGATTGGCTGATGGCTGTCACATGGTACAGGGGGGAGTGTAAATAGACATAACTTTTAAAATTGTCAGAAAAAATCTACTACTTTATTTGAAGTTCAGACTAAGTGTTATTGCATTGTCTTGTTATTTTGCATTTGTTGATTATGCAAATCTACTATGTGGACTGGTTCTTTAAGCATTTAACAAGGACTGAGTTTTAGTTTTGTAGGTGTGATTCTTTGATTTATGTTAAAATGATAGGAGACACAAAGGGCAGGTTAGGTGATGCTTTCAACACCCCAATTAATTATTTATTCCCAATATTTGATAGCTGACCAGTCACTTCTTGTTAGTTATTTAAAGGGACAGTTCACCCCCAAAAAATCTCCCCTTTAAATTGTTCCCAATAATTTATTTTACCTGCTGAAGTGTTTTAAATTGTTTACAAGTAACTCCTTTACGCCTATTTTGGCATTTGAAATAGCTGATTTAGCCTGTGGTATCCCAACCTATACTGAAAGTTTCTATACTGGAGTATATTCTATTGAATAGCCCAAGTAAACACAGCCAGCAGAAAAGATTACACTCTCAGTGGGGGGCATGATAGTTAAGTAATAAAATGATAATTTTCCATTGTTCTCTTTAAGTATTGAGCTTTGGTTTTCTAGATAAATATAAGATAAGGAAGCAAGTCTGTGTACATAAAAGTGATAACATAATGAGATCTGATATCACCTGAAGCTCAACCCATTGTAATAGGCTGTGGTTTAAAAGCACAAAACCAGCTACTTCAGATACACAAATAAAACTGAAAATACAAATTCTCATAAATGTTATACTCTGCAGCTGGTATAACAAGTCATTAAAAATACATTCATATAAAAACAATTTTACAGTGTACTGTCCCTTTAAATATAAAAAAAGCTGCTGTGTTTTGTCCTAAAGTCTTTGTTTCAGATAAAGTACTTCTCTCACATAAGCCTTCTCTTACATTACCTCAAAAACGGAGGTTGTTTGCCATTTGAATAGTAAAAGTGGACAGAGCTATTTAATTAATCTTGCAGCAATGGCTTTCCTTGCAACTAGCAGGCAGAATGCAGTCAACCTACCATATGAATTACCAAGGATCATTATTGTCAAAATAGTGATATAATCAATAGTTCAATTTGCGAATGGACAGGGTTTACATGTGGGTGAACCTCTCTGCATTTCATCACAAATTGCAATGCCGCCCCCCTGCCTTTGCGCAACTGATTGTGTGAGAGCAAAGCTTATCAAACACCCTGGTCAAATGAGTCTGGGGGGATTTTCAGCCACTAACTTAATTTGGGGGGAAATGGTTTAGGAAGCAGCAGTTTAAACTGCTGCTTCATAAATATTAGATGCAGGCTCATATGAGCGAGCCTGCAATCAGTTGAGACGTTTGCATAATGGTAAATCGAGCCCAAAGACCATGAAAATATTTAATCCCTTCAAGTCAGACTTGAGAAGTAATTTACCCCCTAACGCCAGCCGTCGGCTGTCATTTTCACTCTAGGGGGTTATATTCTAACAGTGGTGAGACCTCACAATTGCCAAATGCCTCCTGGAGTGAGACGTATTGTTATATCATAGCTCGCCACTTTTGGCAAGACCCTCAATATTACAGGGCTGAAAAACCCCTTAAGGACATGCAACGTAAAAAGGTACGTCTGTGTTGTTACGGGGTTAAGCCATGTATTAATTTTAGAAGCACTGAATAAATTAAAGGGACAGTAAACCTTAAAAATAATGTTATATAATTCTGCACATCGTGCAGAATTATATAACATTATTTAGGTGCTATAGCCATAAAATCATTTTTTACCGTTTAAAATGTAAAAATGTCAGCGCTTTTACAGACCCGCTCTCTGCTGAGCGGGTCTGTAATATTCAGTCAGCGCATCGGGCCAGCTGTATAGTCACAGCCCGGCCCGACTGCGCCATAGCACTAAGTGCAGCTCGCTCCTGTGATGCGGAAGGAATGAGGCTGTGACTGAAGAATAATATGGTCACACATTCAATATTTAAACAAGCGTGTTTTAAAGAGTAATTGTGTAAAATTATCATCGGCCTACATATCCGAAAAGGGACATGAAACCCAACCTTTTTTTCTTAATTCAGATAAAGTGAACAATTTTTTTTTATTTTTTTTTAAATAAATCAAATTTATTGCTATTTTTTTACATGAATTGTGTTCTCTTGTTATCCTTCGTTGAAGAGCATACCTAGGTAGGCTGAGAAGCATTATATGGTAGCACTAGCAATTTACATCAATGCATCTGCCTATGTTGTACACCTTTAAATGCTTGATGACAGCATTGTTTGCATGATGTGTAACATTGGTAAAGCATTGATTCAAAACTGTTGCCCTACAGTGTTCCAGACACTATGTGAATCATCAAAACAATTTTTTTTTGCGTTTCACATCCATTTAAAGGAGTGAATATAGTGCTTAATTGTAGGTAATAGTAATTGAATTTCTGTAATGTCAAACCTTTCTTGTAATTGCTGGAGAGGGTTAAATATCCCTTTTACATAATACTACTGTAGGGAAACCCCAAAATGATCTTTCATGATTTGTATAGAACATACAATTTTACTTCTGTTATCAAATTTGCTTCATTCTGTTGTTATCCTGTGCTGAAGGAACAGAATTGCACTATTGGCATCTAGCAGAACACATCTAGTTAGCCAATCGCAAGAGACAAATGTGTGCAGGCACCAATCGGCAAGAAGCTTCCCTAGTGTAGGATATGTGTGTATTCTTTTTCAATAAGGGATACCAAGAGAACAAAGCCCATTTGAAAATAGAAGTGGATTTAAAATAGTCTTAAAATGACCTGCTCTATATGAATCATGCACATTTAATAGGTTGTATCTTGAGAGATCTAGCTGCAGTGACCTTTGAAATGAGGTGGAGGTTAATTTGTTTCTAAAAACTAAGATAAGGTTATGGGTTTAACCAGCTGATAATCAAGTGTAGATACAGCATAAAATGAAGTCTATGTATCCAAAGAATCGTAAAGAAAGAAATGTTTGAAAGTGAAAGTTCTCCTTTTGTATTTTAAAGGGACAGTACACTGTAAAATTGTTTTTATATGAATGTATTTTCATAGCTTGTTATACCAGCTGCAGAGCATAAAATGTATGAGACATTGCATTTTCAGGTTTGTTTGTGTATATGAAGTAGCTGGTTTTGTGCTTTTAAGACACAGCCTATTACAATGGGTTAAGCTTGCAGGTAATATCAGATCTCATTATGTTATCCCTTTGTGTACACACACTTGCTTCCTTATCTCAAATTTGTCTGGAAAACTAAAGCTCAATGCATAGAGAGAACAATGGAAAATTATCATTTTATTACTTAAAGGGACACTTAACCCAATTTTTTTCTTTTGTTATTCAGATAGAGCATGACATTTTAAGCAACTTTATAATTTACTCCTATTATCAAATTGTCTTCATTCTCTTGGTATCTTTATTTGAAATGCAAGAATATAAGTTTAGATGCCAGCCCATTTTTGGTGAACAACCTGGGTTGTCCATTCTGATTGGTGGATAAATTCATCCACCAATAAAAAAAGTGCTTTCCAGAGGTCTGAACCAAAAAAAAAAAAACTTAGATGCCTTCTTTTCAAATAAAGTTAGCAAGAGAATGAAGAAAAATGGATAATAGGAGTAAATTAGAAAGTTGCTTAAAATTGCATGCTCTATCTGAATCGTGAAAGAAAAAAATTGGGTTCAGTGTCCCACCTGGATGCTAATATTTTTTTTTATTATTATTTTTTTTTTCTTTTTTTTTTTTTTTTTACAGACCCCCAAGACTTACACTGTTGGAAATGTTAGGCGATTACCTTTCCAACAATGGGTCTTGGGGGTCTGTAGATGCCTGAGATACAGGCTTCTAAGCAGCATGCCCCCTCCTCCTATACTTAACATTGTTAAGTATAAATAAAGTTGCGTGGTGACGTCATCACGTAATTGCGTGTGACGTCACCGCACATCACGTGAAGCCCCAGCGATGCCTGTCACTCTACAGGCACGATCGCTGGGGTAGGAGCAGTAAGGAGCCCCCAGATCTCCCTCAAGGTGGGAGAGTGCTCATGATGGCTCTGAGCCGTCATTAGCACCAGAGTGAGAAACTCTGTGACGGCTCAGAGCCGTCATTAGCACTCAAAGGGTTAACTATCCTGCACCCCACTGGGAGTGTAATTTCTTCTGCTGGCTGAGTTTACTTAGGATATTTAATAGCTGAGACTCTAGTATCAAAACATTCAGTATAGGTTGGGATACCACAAGCTAAATCAAAGGCCATAATAGGAATAAAGGAGCTACTTTGTAAACAATTTAAAACGCTCTAGCACGTAAAATGGATCATTGGGAGCAATTTAAATGGGAGAACATTTTTTAGGTGAACTGTCTATTTAAGTAGAGAAATAGATCTATGTTTATCTAAGGAATACAATTATTTCCCAGGATACCAGCAAAATAACGTATTACATTTGATGAACCAATTGATAGAGAAGAACCATTTAAAGGGATATTGTACTCGTATGCTAAATCACTTGAAAGTGAAGTACCATAACTGTAAAAAGCTGACAAGATATCACATGAACATCTCTATATAAAAAGGAAGATATGTTTTTCAGCTCACTTGGTATAAAGATACCAAGAGAACGATTAAATAATAATAGGAGTAAATAAGAGCAGGCAATTTTAAAGGGCCACTGTAAGTAAATATTTTCTATGCCTGTTACTAACTAACTACCCCAAATACGCTTTTTATCAATAGCATTTCATTAACATATCTCTGCCGTATATCAGAAATCTTGTCTGCAAATTTAATTATTTTCCAAACCCACTCCGTGGGTATCCTTTGCTCTGTACCAATCCGTTTACAATACCTAGGTTTCAAAATGGCGCTTTAAACACAAAGTTATTGGTTTAAGTATTTTGAACATGCAGTGCTGAAAATAGTGGGCAGGATAACGTGACATCATCAGCGAATAAAAGATATAACTTTTAGAACGTTATGAAACTTCGTTTTGGAGAAAATATCGGTCAGTAGGTTTTAATTAATGTTGATTAACTTTAATATGTTAGTTGTTTAGCTTAAAAATTATAACAGAAAGTAATCCTTTAAGCAACTTTCTAATTTTCTCCTATTATCAATTTGTCTTTATTCTCTTGGTATCTTTATTTGAAAAAGCAGCAATGTAAGCCTAGCAGCCAACCCATTTTTGGTTCAGCACCCTGGCTAGTGCTTGCTGATTGGTGATTACATTTAGCCACCAATCAACATGTGCTGAACTAAAAATGGTCTAACTGCAAAGCTTACATTCCTGCTTTTGAAATAAAGATACCAAGTGAATGAATAAAAATTGATAATAGGAGTAAATTAGAAAGTTGCTTAAAATTGCATGCTGTATCTCAATCATTAAAGAACAAATTTGGGTTTATTAACCCTTTTTAAAGGGACAATATACACCAGTTTTCATGTAATAGACACTGCTTTAAAGAATAAAATGCACAGATACTGATCCAAAAATCCAGTATAAAACCTTTCAAAAACTTACTTAGAAGCTCAAACAGTGCAAAATAAAATATACTTTTTTGGATATGATCCATTTCTCCTCCTTTTGAGTAATATAACTTGAGCCATCATCTGTGAGATTAAAGTCCAAACCTATAGGAGGAAGCAAACATCCTACACAACAGAGCTTTAATCCCTCCCACTTTCCTATGATTCCGTAGTCATTTTTTTGCCTCCAGGAAGGAGGATGATGAAACTTGAAGTGCTGACTAAAAGTGGTTCTCTAAACCATCTGAGCCCATTATCCTCCTCAGTGTACCTACAAACAGGTTAAAAGAGAGGACAAGAGTTCAACCAGGGAGTGAAAATCTTTTCCCAGTGCAGAGATGCCACCAGCCTCCCAGGTGAAATGTGGGCATGTCTGCCAATCCCCAGTTTTACAGTGTGCTGCTCCTTTTACAGAACTTTGGCACAGTGCTTGCACTGCCTCGGATTGTCCATCCACTGGAAGCAGACTTCTGCCGCTAAGGTAAACACAGTAGACAAAGGTGCTGATAGGTAAGCACCATGCACCTTCATAGGCTGTTAGCATGAACTTATACACATGGTTCACATATCTTGAGACAAAGTTACATATACCAGATAACACTACATACAATTATTGACACTTTTAGACATTTACAGTAAAATTGAGGTACTGTATCATTAAATTTACTGATGCAAACCCTCCAGGAGTACAGTTCAATTAGAATTTGCTTCCTCAACTGAGGACAATTATTCAGAAACTCAGGAACCCCCTTCTGATGAAGTAGCAGATGATGTTTCCTTTAATCTCAAATTTGAGCACATACACACTCTATTGCTGAAAATTTTTACTTGCCTTCAAGATTGAGGACCTTCCACGTGCAGACAAATAATACCACATACGCTTCTGAGTTTAGGTGTAGTCTAAAGTTCCCGGAGAGTGCAGGGAGTTTGGTCTCCTTGGGAGGCGAGTTTACCGATCAACATTTTGGAACTCCGTGCAATCTTTAGGGCTCTCCAGAGTTGGTCCCTTTTACGACAGAAGTCTAGTCTTTTTTGAGGTTGTAGTCAGTCAATGTCACAGCAGGGGCTTAGATCAATCACCAAGGTGGAACTCAAAACACCTTAGCTATAAAAGAGGTAGCACGCGTTCTGACTTAGGCAGAATGCCATTGTTGCATGATTTCAGTAATTCGCATTGTGGGTGTGGACATTTTGGGAAGCCGACTTCCTCAGTTGTCAGTACCTTCCCCCGGGCGAATAGTCGTTGAATCAGGTAATCGACTGTGAACTGTTTGGGATGGGCAGACATAGATCTCATGGCCTCTTGCTTGAATTATAAGATACCACAGTATTATGCTAGATCTCACAATCCATAAGTAACTAATATATGCATTAGTGATTCTCTGGTCATTCAATCTGATGTACATCTTTCCACCTTATGTTTTACTAGCCAGGATAAAACAGGAAAGGGCCTCAATGATTCTAATTGCATCAGGATGGCCTTGTAGGGATTGGTACTCAGATTTGAAACAAATGTCCTTCTAGCCTTGGCTTTCTCAATGTCCATTCTTCCATCAAGCCTTCAAATCTCTCAATTTGATTGCATGGTAATTGAACGCCTGAATTTGTTTCAGAGACTTTTTTCAGAGCAAGTGATAGACACCTTGATTCAGTCCAGTAAGCCAGTTACAAGTGGCATTTTTCAGAAAGTCTGTAAAGTTTTCCTTTTTTCGTGTGAGTCTAAGAATTACCATTGGAATTCTTTCAGAATTCCTCAAATTTTTTATTTTTTGCAGGATGATATGGATAAAGGTCCTTAAAGACCACATTTCTGCCTTTTCAATCTTGTATCAGTAGAAAATTTCGAGCCTTGCTTCCTTTTGTTTAAAGGGACATAATACTCATAACTAAATCACTTGAAACTGATGCAGTATAACTGTAAAAAGCTGACCGGAAAATATCACCTGAGCATCTCTATGTAAAAAAGGAAGATATTTTACCTCACAATCTCCTCAGATCAGCAGAGTAAGTTCTGTGTAAAAAGTTATACTCAGCTGCTCCCAGCTGCAGGTAAAAAAAAAATGAAGAAATGAACAGCAGCCAATCAGCATCAGCAGTGCTGAGGTCATGAACTCTTTTACTGTGATCTCATGAGATTTGACTTAACTCTCATGAGATTTCATAGTAAGCTTCCTTTAACCTGAATAGGGAAATAATATGAGAGTGCACGAGGCTCATCCCCTTAGCTGTCCCAGGACAGACATTAATATGCTGCTTAGAAATCCTTTACAATGGGATGTGGCTACTGAGGAACTTTTGAGGTAAAATATCCTTTCTTTTTTACATAGAGATGTTCAGGTGATCTTTTCTAGTCAGCTTTTTACAGCTATACTGCATCACTTTCAAGTGCTTAAACATTTGGGTATTATGGCCCTTTAAGCTTTGGTCAGGATAAGGCAAGTTATCGGGCCTGCTTCCCCTTAATGGGACCTTAACTTGGTTTTAAGGGTTTGTCAGGCTCAGTAGTTTGTTCCTATGCATAGTCTGTTGTTTTGGAAGGTTAAATTTTTCTTGGCCATTTCCTCGGCCAGAAGAGTATCTGTGCTTTCTGCTCTTTCTCCTTGTCCAGCCCAAAACTTGAATGTAGTAAGGGCCTTGAAATGTTATCTTCCAGCCACTAAAGAGTTAAAAAAAAAATCTTCATTCTTATTTATCCATTTCTCAGGTCCCTGCAAGGGACAGAAAACTGCTTCAATCACCTTGGCATCTTGGTTGAAATCTTTAAATTCAAAACATATCGAGCAGTTGGAAAGTCTCTTCCTGAACAAATTACTACTTGTTCTTCCAGAGTAGTTGCTTCCTCATGGGCTTTTAGAAATTAAGCTTTCATTGAAAAGATTTGCAATTCAGCTAGTCTTCTTTATGTACCTTTACCCAGTGTTCTCCACAGAAATTTTTGCCAGCTGGGTAATAAAGTAGCCAGGTGGGGGCAGTGTAATATTTTCTAATATATCATTTTCAGCTATCTAAAGCACTAATTAATTGTATAATTTAACATAGATGTGTTTAATGATATTTTGTGCAATACAATTTTGAACATTTTTAATATTTGCTAGATTTAGCCGGTGATCAGGAAAATCAGTCAGGGTGCACCCGCTACAAAGGTCTTGGGGAGAGCACTGCCTTTACCAATTTCTAACAGCTTTAGGCAGGAAAATTCTGCAGGTAGTACTTCTACCTGCCTTAAAGAGACAGTGATTCAACAAGATTTCACAGCAAATAAAGATGATGGCAATACTGAAAAGCATATAAAAAGCTGGCATAAAGCCCACACTGTAGTGAGTATTAGTAGCGTGTACCCATTTACAATGGCAACCAGTCCCATATGGTAACAATTAAAGGTATTCTTACCGTGCCCCCCTGTGTATGCCTGCCGGTCCCAGGGTAGAGGCTGAGTGTGTCACGCTGTTACAATCCTCTCCTGGATCTCTTCCGACACCTTTCCCGTGTCTCAGCGTCCTCTGTTCCTCCAATCAGCCTGCCATACCCTCCTCAGCCTATAGCAATAGGGGGGCGCGGTTGCGCTTCTGGTGCGTGCGTCCGATGACGTCAGCTCACTACTGCCTCTGCTCGTTCCGGAACAGAATACCGGGTTTACAGTCCTGAACACAGCATAAAATTCTAGTGCTAGCCGTGCTTCACAATGGGCAAACAGTCAATGTAGAATCAAAGTAGAAATCAGGAGCACCGGCAGCAGGTAGTTTAAAAATTAAACATTTATTTTTACACCTTAGTGTTGGTAAAATAATCCAAATGCTTGGCACAAACAATGGAAATGAAGATTAGGATAGTCTGTTGACAACAACCTTACATGTTTCAGCTCCAAGAGCCGTCCTCATAAGCTGCTGTCTGACTTAATAAAATTGACATATTTAAAAGCAGCAGACAAATCCTATTGGTTACAATTTGATTAGTAAACTAGTAACACTTGTGAACCTACTATATAACTTGCTAGACAGTGAGACAGTGTACAACAATTTTCATATAACTGGATTTAATAGAAACTACTATAAAGAAGAATATGCACAGATACTGATTTAAAAATCCAATTTAGCACTGTTGATGAGGTTAGGCTGGGACACCCAGTGAAAGGGGCTGGGAAAACAAGAAGAGTAGACAATCCCCCCCCCCTTCCCCCGCATATGAAAAGACAAATAAACAGGAGCCAGCAGGAGTCTGTAAATGCTTGTATTCATCTGACAGTGGGGGGCTTGGTTAGGAGTCTGAAAATCATCACAATGTTATTAAAAAAATAAGCAAAACTATACATTGTTACAAAAACACTCCCCGATGGGCTATATAAATGGATCATCTACAAAACCTAAAAAAAAATAATCTAGTGTACAATGCCCCGTTAACTGTCTTTCCCATCCTATTTCATGGCGGTCTCATGGACTTTACAGCTTGGATAAAGGATCTCACAAGAGATGGCTCGTTGACTCTGACCAACTTATGAAAAAAAAAAAATTTATGTTTATCTGATAAATTATTTTTTTTTATGATGGTGAGAGTCTACGACCTTTATTTTTACCATAACACTTGGTGGCAGTACCATTTGTACTTATTTTATCATGCTTTTCTCCTTTCTATTAACCATATATATATGACTAAGGAATCATGGGAAAGTTGGAGGGGTTAAAGCATTGTTGTGTCTGGTGTTTTGCCGCCTCCTATAGGACTAGACTTAAATACTACATGTGCTGGGTTATGGACTCTCACCATCATGAAATAAATTAATTTATTGGGTAAACTTGCCTCTTTCTTGCCATTGGCTGGATCTTTTGTAATCTAGCCATTGAGTTGTCTGTTGCTTTCTGATTGCTTCACTTGATTTTTCCCATTGCTTCTTGATGGCTTGGTTGACGAGATTGTTAGTAGCTGTTGCTGAACTCTTCCTGATTTTCTTCTTTTTCCAAGCATATATGGAAAAATGTTACAAATCTGTTTAGATCTGAGCATAGATGCTACTTAGAATGCACTGTATATAAAGTATTTGCTTTAAAGGCACATTGTACACTAGATTTTTATATGCATAAATGTTTTGTAGATGACCCATTTATATAGCCCATCTGGGTGTGATTTTGTAAAAATCTATTGTTTTGCTTATTTATACATAATATTGTGCTGATTTTCAGACTCCTAACAGCCCCAAAGTTTTAGATGTATACTGATGTCTACAGACTCCAGCTTGCTCAATTTTATGTAATCTGTCTTTTCATATGCGGGGGAGGGGGGGAGTGTCTGTTGTTCCTGCTTTCCTAGCCTCTTTCAGTGGGTTTCCGATCATCATCAACAGTGCTAAACTGGGAGCTTCTAAGTACGTTTTTAAAAGGTTTTATACTGGATTTTTATATCTGTATCTGTGCATATTCTTCTTTATAGTATTCTCTATTACATGAAGTTATATGAAAATTGGTGTACACTGTCCCTTAAAGTTTTTTTTTTATTCTAGCTGTGTTCATGTAGACCCCTTTTCCATCCAATAACGCTTGTCAGTGTGGGGTTTGTTTTGTGATCAATATGTGAAGACCCAATGTGTCCTGAGACTAGATACACAAATGCTTTCTGTGACAAAATGAACTTGGTGCTAGAGGCAATACAAACATGGAGGATTGTTTCAAATGTATGTTGTGTGATGCCTGTTTGGTTGTGTTCAGATTAGTTTTCTTAAGACTTCCCTACATAAAACTGTGTTTCAGGTCGTCTGATTTCTCATTCCACTCCAATTCGCTGGTGGAAAGGACAAAACACCAAGAAATCAAGCAGCTCTGCTCCAAGCTTCTTCAGCTGGTTTTCTGACCATAGCTTCCCTACCGCTGACCGAATCGCTGCGGTAAATTATCTATACTCTCAATTGTCTATCTGCACCTTTCCCTGTGGTTGGCTAACACTAACCATGTGTTTGTTTGTGTGTTATTTTTTTACATCGCTCTTCTTCTGTCTAATAGATCATTAAAGAAGATCTTTGGCCGAATCCTTTGCAGTATTATCTCATTGGAGAGGGAGAGAGTGATGACCAGGCAGCAGAAGACAGGTAAGTAATTGTAAGATATTTTGTCAACACTAATTCGTGTGTGCCTTTTGAAGCGGCTTTAACTCTTGATTATGTCTTGTAGTGACACTGATAACGCAGATGATTGTGTGGTCATCGTAGATGATGAAGATGAGGAAGAAGGGGAGGAAGATGAAGATGAAGATGATGAGGTGCATGAGATTTTAGAAAATTCAGAGAAGCAAACAGAAGGTAAATCTGACTACATTTATACAGCAAAAGACCAATAATGTAATTTATTTTTAGTCCCTAGATGCCGAGGTGCTGAAAAGTCTGCATTATCCGTCCTCAAAACACACAGTACTTTTTAGTCAGTTGAAAGGCAACTTTTTTTTCTGGATTTTTCAAGTGATACAATACTTCTGTATATATCTTGGTCTGCAGATTGCTTAGAAAGTAAATATACTGAACATTTGTTCTGAAAATGACATAAACCCGACACCTTAAATATGTATTTAGTTCTAGGTTAAGCATAAAAACAATGGAAATAAACTCACATAGTAACAGCTGTAAATCTGCTTCTGAGTCAAAACTATGAACAGCTCAAGTAATATATAGCTGTTTATATTTTGACATGCTTCTTTAATGGGATAATAAGACACGATGAGTCCACGGATCATCTTAATTACTTATGGGATATTCACCTCCTGGTCAGCAGGAGGCGGCAAAGAGCACCACAGCAAAGCTGTTAAATAGCTCCTCCCTTCCCTCCAACTCTAGTCATTCTCTTTGCCTACGTTAGTGATAGGAAGTGATAAAGTGAGGTGTTAGAAAAGATTCTTCAATCAAGAGTTTATTATTTTTAAAGTGGTACAAGATTGTACTGCTTTGTCCTAGGGTGTAGCCGTAGTCCACATCAGTCTCTTCAGTAGAGCTTTGGTGGCTTTAGAGCAATGGGAACTTGTGGGGCATAATTCTCACTGCGCCTCCCATGTATTCTTGCTGCCCTGTATGCCTTAGTCTGAGGAAAAGATTACTCAGCATGCCTTTTCTCCACAGGTCAATGGGAAGTAGAGGACCTCTTAAGCCTGTGAGCTGCCTAGCTGTCACGCAGAAGTTAAGGTAAGTGCTACTTTATTTATTTTCTGGGGGGACCCAGGAAGGAGTAAGCACACCATTATTGTTACTAAGTGCAATAGGAGAGGCACTTATGTTGGGACACTAAATCCCTCCTAGTCTGGAGAGGTATTGAGACAGCATATATTTGCAGGCACTGTGGCTGGGGATCATTGCTCTGGTGGTTCAAACTTTATTTCAGTATCATTTGCTCAGAAATAGTGTATATATTGGGTAAAACGGAACAGAGCTTTTTTACAAGAGAGGTAGTACGCCCACAAGGGGCGGGGCTTCCGTGTTTGCGCCAATTCACTTGCGCCTCGGTCAGGAAGTCATCGTAGCTCATTTTCTGAGGTGCTGTCTAAAAACGCATGGTCCGTGCAGAGCATGCCTTTCTAGCACCGGTTGGGAGATTTCTTCTGTAGCGCTCCAGATTGAAGATTGCTACTGCAGCGCAACGGATTGAAAATTTGCTACTGCAGCGCTGAAAGGTCACACGGACACCTGTTTTCCTGTCAGGTAGGAGCACCTCAGCACGGTAGCTGTGGTGTAGAGGAGGTTTTTCGACCTTATATTGGTAGTGTAACTTTGCAGGCCTTAAGGTAAAAACGTTGTCACTTTGAATTTAAAGAGACCGTAACGTCTTTTTGAATTTAACATTTTTATCAGATAAACAAATTTTTTTTTTTTTTTTATTGAATATTAATTGTGAACAAGTATGGATCAAGGGGCTTTACAAAATATTGCTTGCTCCTTGTGTTTTGAAGCTAATGTGGAACCACCAATCCCTTTCTGTCCCTCATGTATTGAGAGGACTTTAAATTATAGGGAAAAGATTTTTTTCTGAGCAAAACTTTTCAAAAGCGGATGCTGTCCAAGAGTCTAATGACGAGGGTCAAGGTATGCCGCAGCTTTCTCCCCAAGCGTCCCAAAATTTACCGCCCACACAAGCAGTGCCCTGCACTTCTGCTCTAGCGCCCGCTGGAGATACTTTAAAAGACGTAGCTTCTCTCATGTCTTCCACAATTTCTGATGCATTGCCTGCCTTCCCAATGTTGCAGGGCAAACGTAGGAGGAAAACCCAGACATTCAGTAAGTTCTGATGCAATTGTTGCAATTTCGGAGGTACCCTCCCAAGGTTAAGGAGAGGAGGATACCGCTGTAGCATCTGATGTTGAAATCTCAGATTCAGAAAGTGTATTGCATTTGACGGACTCAGAGGTGGTATCTTTTAGGTTTAAACTAGAACACCTCCGCCTGTTGCTCAGTGAGGTTTTGGTTACTTTGGATGACTGTGACTCCACGGTAGTGGTTGTTCCTATGAAGTCTAGTAAATTGAACAGATATTTTGAGGTTCCTTCTTACTTAGACGTATTTCCAGTTCCAAAGCGAGCTTCGGAGATCATTACTAAGGAGTGGGAGAGGCCAGGTATACCCTTTTCTCCCTCTCCTATTTTTAAGAAGATGTTTCCCATAGCTGACTCTTTCAAGGAGGCTTGGCAAACAGTTCCTAAGGTGGAAGGGGCCGTTTCCACCATAGCCAAGAGAACTACTATTCCCATAGAGGATAGTTGTGCTTTCAAGGATCCTATGGACAAGAAGTTAGAGGGTCTACTTAAGAAGATTTATGTTCACCAGGGTCTGCAATGGCAGCCAGCTGCGTGCATTGCTACCTTCACTAGTGCGGGTGCTTATTGGTTTGATGCACTATCTGAGTCTCTCAGGACTGAGACTTCTTTAGAGGAGATCCAAGACAGGGTTAAGGCTCTGAAGCTAGCTAATGCCTTTATTACGGACGCTTCCCTTCAAATTTTTAAGCTGGGAGCGAAGTTTTCGGGTTTCTCTATTCTAGCCCGCAGAGCCTTATGGTTAAAGCCTTGGTCTGTGGATGTTTCCTCTAAGTCTAAGCTTCTGGCTATTCCTTACAAGGGCAAGACCTTATTTGACCCTGGTCTATCGGAAATTGTCTCTGATATCACGCGAGGAAAGGGTCATCTCCCTCAAGATAAGAGAAACCGTGATTATGCAGACTTGTCTCCTCAAATAACTCTGGACCAGGAGACAAGGGACTCTCTTCAATGGTGGTTGTTCCTGGATCATCTCTCCCAGGGAACCTGCTTTCGCAGACCATCTTGGGTGATTGTGACAACAGACGCCAGCCTTCTGGGGTGGGGAGCAGTCTGGGGCTCCCTAAAGACTCAGGGAGTTTGGACTTAGTCAGAGTCTATTCTTCCTATAAACATTCTGGACCTGAGAGCGATCTGCAATGCTCTCCTGGCCTGGCCTCAGTTAGCCACGGTCCAGTTTATCAGGGTCGGGCAACATAATTTCTGTGGCTTACATCAATCATCAAGGAGGAACGAGGAGTTCCTTAGCGATGACAGAGGTAGCCAAAATAATCCAGTGGGCGGGGGCCCACTCTTGTTGCCTATTGGCGATCCATATCCCCAGGGGTGGTCAGCCGGAATTGTATCTCATGGCATCCCGACAGAGAATGCCACGCTCCCGAGATACGGGTCGAGGTCCAGGGACCCCCAGGCGGAACTGATAGATGCTCTGGCGGTCCCTTGGACCTTTTGTCGAGCATACCTGTTTCCTCCGTTTGCTCTTCTTCCTCGGGTAATTGCTCGAGTCAAACAGGAGAGGGCTTCGGTAATCCTCATAGTACTGGCCTGGCCTCGCAGGATTTGGTATGCAGATCGGGTGGAGATGGCATCTGATTCGGTCATAGAGACCATGATTCAGGCTCGTAAGCTGGTAACTAGAAGGATTGACCATAAGATTTGGCGTAAATATCTCTATTGGTGTGAATCCAAGGGCTACTCATGGAGTAGAGTTAGGATTCCTAGAATTTTGTCTTTTCTCCAAGAGGGTTTGGAGAAGGGTTTATCGACGAGCTCCCTAAAGGGTCAAATCTCTGCCTTATCTATTTTGTTACACAAACGTCTAGCGGATGTACCAGATCTACAATATTTTTGTCAGGCCTTGGTCAGGATCAGGCCTGTGTTCAAACCAGTTACTCCTCCATGGAGTCTTAATTTAGTTCTAAAAGTTCTTCAAGGGGCTTTGTTTGAGCCTATGCATTCCTTAGATATTAAGTTGTTATCTTGGAAAGTTTTATTATTTCTTGCGATTTCCTCCGCTCGTCAGAACTCTCGGCATTGCAGTACGAGTCTCCTTATCTTATTTTCCATTCAGATAAGGTATTTCTACGTACTAAATTAGGTTTTCTTTCTAAAGTTGTTTCGGATCGGAACATTAATCAGGAGATTGTGGTTCCGTCTTTGTGTCCTAATCCTTCTTCTCAGAACGATTTCTGCACAATTTGGACGTGGTCCGTGCTTTAAAGTTTTACTTACAGGCGACTAAGGACTTTCGTCAGTCTTCTTCTTTGTTTGTGATTTTCTCAGGAAAACGTAAGGGACAGAAAGATACAGCTACTTCTCTTTCTTTTTGGCTGAAGAATATCATACGTTTCGCATATGAGACTGCTGGACAGCAGCCTCCCGAGAGGATTATGGCTCATTCCACGAGGGCTGTTGCTTCCTCATGGGCATTCAAAAATGAAGCTTCTGTGGAACAGATTTGCAAGGCTGCAACTTGGTCCTCTCTTCACACTTTTTTAAAGTTTTACAAATTTGACACTTTTGCCTCGGCTGAGGCCGCTTTTGGGAGAAAGGTTCTTCAAGCAGTGGTGCCTTCCGTTTAGGTTCCCTGTCTTGTCCCTCCCGTATCATCTGTGTACAATGGCTTGGGTATTGGATCCCATTAGTAATTAAGATGATCCGTGGACTCAACGTGTCTTAAAAAAGAGAAGAAAATTTATGCTTACCTGATAAATTGTATTTCTTTTTTGACACAATGAGTCCACGGCCCGCCATGTTCTTGTAGACAGGTTGTTAGTTATTATAAACTTCAGACACCTCTGCACCTTGGTTTTTACTTTCTTTCCTTAACTTTAGTTGAATGACTGGAGTGGGAGGGAAGGGAGGAGCTATTTAACAGCTTTGCTGTGGTGCTCTTTGCCGCCTCCTGCTGACCAGGAGGTGAATATCCCATTAGTAATTAAGTTGATCCATGGACTCATCGTGTCAAAAAATAAATACATTTATCAGGTAAGCATAAAATTTTCTTTTTCTTGGTTCTCTTGGTATCTTTATTTAAAAGTAAATAAGAATGGATTTTTGGACTCTCCATGCCATTGGAAAGAAAACAAAATTTATGCTTACCTGATACATTTCTTTCCTAGCATGGAGAGTCCACAAATCCATTCTAATTAGTAGAAGGAATTCAACTCCTGGTGGCCAGGAGGTGAATTCCTATTAGTAATTAGAATGGATTTGTGGACTCTTCTTTCAATTGGAAAGAAATCCGGTGAGCTAGAGCTTTGTGTTTTTAAATGCATTCTGCCTAATTGATTAGTTTTTTTTTTTATCATAAATGTATTTTATAAAAAGTCAGGAAATTCATAGGCAAACGGTTATTTTAATGTTTATTCAAAGCCAGATAGTTCAGAATTACAAGCTTCTTTATAAGACTTCATTTGTACTATTTGCTCCTAATTACTTATTACATCAGATATGACATTACTTACAATATCATCAGTCACCTCACATTTCAGACTTTATTTCTTTTTGGCAGAAATGTCTTCCACTTGTGTGATTGAACAGATGACCCCCTCCCCAAGGCTATATGCCCCATAGACATTTCCTCCTTTGCCTAATGGGAAAACAGCCCTGCATGTTTAACCCCTTAGTGACCAGAGCACTTTTCCATTTGTTGACCGTTTGGGACCAAGGCTATTTTTACATTTCTGCGGTGTTTGTGTTTAGCTGTAATTTTCCTCTTACTCATTTACTGTACCCACACATATTATATACCGTTTTTCTCGCCATTAAATGTACTTTCTAAGGATACCATTATTTTCATCATATCTTATAATTTACTATTAAAAAAATTATAAAATAAGAGGAAAAAATGGAAAAAAAACATTTTTTTCAAACTTTGACCCCCAAAATCTGTTGCACATCTACAACCACCAAAAAACACCCATGCTAAATAGTTTCTAAATTTTGTCCTGAGTTTAGAAATACCCAATGTTTACATGTTCTTTGCTTTTTTTGCAAGTTATAGGGCACTAAATAAAGTAGCACTTTGCTATTTCCAAACCACTTTTTTTCAAAATTAGCGCTAGTTACATTGGGACACTGATATCTTTCAGGAATCCCTGAATATCCCTTGACATGTATATATATATTTTTAGAAGACATCCCAAAGTATTGATCTAGGCCCATTTTGGTATATTTCATGCCACCATTTCACCGCCAAATGCGATCAAATAAAAAAAAATGTTCACTTTTTCACAATTTTTTTCACAAACTTTAGGTTTCTCACTGAAATTATTTACAAACAGCTTGTGCAATTATTGCACAAATGGTTTTAAATGCTTCTCTGGGATCCCCTTTGTTCAGATATAGCAGACATATATGGCTTTTACGTTGCTTTTTGGTAATTTGAAGGCCGCTAAATGCCACTGCGCACCACACGTGTATTATGCGCAGCAGTGAAGGGGTTAATTAGGAAGCTTGTAGGGTTAATTTTAGCTTTAGTGTAGTGTAGTAAAGAACCCCAAGTATTGATCTAGGCCCATTTTGGTATATTTCATACCACCATTTCACCGCCAAATGCGATCAAATTAAAAAAAACTTTAAATATTTCACAATTTTAGGTTTCTCACTGAAATTATTTATAAACAGCTTGTGCAATTATGGCACAAATTGTTGTAAATGCTTCTCTGGGATCCCCTTTGTTCAGAAAAACCTGACACATCCCACCCCCTGATCCCTCCCAAACAGCTCCCTTCCCTCCCCCACCCGACAATTGTCCCCGCCATCTTAAGTACTGGCAGAAAGTCTGCCAGTACTAAAATAAGTTTTTTTGGGGGGTTTTAGGTTTTTAAAAAAAAAAAAAGTGTCTGCTGTGTAGGACCCCCCTTAGCCCCCAACCTCCCTGATCCCCCCCCCCCAAACAGCTCTTTAACCCCCCTCTGCCTTTATTGTGCAGCATATTGGGTACTGGCAGCTATCTGCCAGTACCCAGTTTGAAAAATAATATTGCATTTTAATTTTTTTATTTTATTAAAAATGTTCTTTATTTCTGTAGTGTAGCTGCCCCCCCTCAACATCCAACCCCCCACCCTCTCCCAGATTCATTGATTTTCAAATCCCACCCTCCCCAGTCCTCTCTCCCACCCTCCAGATCTACAGCATATTGATGCTGAAACAGATCTCACGTGCACGCGTGTGCACGGCCCTCGTACCCGCATAAGATCCCTCCCCCCTCCTCCACCAATGACTGCCCACCCGCCTCCCTGGATGAGCTCCCACCCACCAACGATAACGGCCATCGATAGCCGATGCAGAGAGGGCCACAGAGTGTCTCTCTCTGCATCGGATGGCTAAAAACAGTTATTGCAGGATGCCTCAATATTGAGGCATCACTGCAATAACATGAAAGCAGCTGGAAGCTATCAGGATCGCTTCCACTGCTTTCAAAGACCAACGACGTATGGGGTACGTCCTTGGTCATTAACTGCATTTTTTTGCAGGACGTACCCCATACGTCGTTGGTCGTTAAGGGGTTAAACAGAACTAGCTATAATCACAGTTGGCATACTGCCATCACCTTTACAAATTAAAAATGTCAGAGCGCAGCTTTATTTTTAAATTGTGCAATTGACCCAACTTTATTTAAAAGGATATATAAATTAATGTTTTACATTCTAAACTACTCTCTAGTGAAGTAAAGTTCATAGATTAATCTTTTAAATTGTTCACTAAACTTTAGACTGACTCTCCAGTTCCTGTTTTAATCTTTTAAACACACTAAATTTAGGAGTGGTCTCAAAGGAACGTGAACTTTAAAATTAAACTGCCATGAGTCAGAGCCTGCAATATTTTTTAACAACTTAGCAATTTACTTTGATTTTTAAATTTACTGTCTTCATGGTATACTTTGTTGAAGAGCATATCCAGATCTGTTCAAGTGTGCACTTGTCTTCAACACTGTTATAGCAGTGTTTGCAGTGTTATGTATTGTTGCACACACTACTGCCATCTAGTGTTCAAAAGTGTGTAACATTGTTGTGAACAATGCTGCCATATAGCGCTCAGACCATGTGCATCCTCCTTAGCATATTGAGATCTCTCTAACAATTGATGCCAAAAGAACAAAGTAAAATTTGATTATGGAAGTAGGTTACAAAGTTGTAAAAAAAAAACGAAATTTACCTGATAAATTTATTTATTTCTTGATACGGTGAGTCCACGCATCATCATCAATTACTTTTGGGAATATCACTCCTGGCCAGCAGGAGGAGGCAAAGAGCACCACAGCAAAGCTGTTAAATATCACTCCCCTACCCACAGTCCCCCGTCATTCGACCAAAGGGAAAGGAGAGAAAGAAAATAACACAAGCTGCAGAGGTGCCTGAGGTTTATTTAAAAAGAAACTGTCTGAATGCAGGATGGGCCGTGGACTCACCGTGTAAAAAAATAAATAAATTTATCAGGTGAGCATAAATTTCGTTTTCTTTCTAATGACACTGTGAGTCCACGGATCATCATCAATTACTGTTGGGAACCAATACCCAAGCCAGAGGACACAGATTATAAGGGAGGGCCAAGACAAGTAACCTAAACAGAAGGCACCACTGCTTGAAGAACCTTTCTCCCAAAAGAAACCTTAGCCGAGGCAAAAGTATTGAATTTATAGAATTTGGAAAAAGTGTGCAAAGATGACCAAGTTGCAGCCTTGCAAATCTGTTCCACAAAAGCTTCATTTTTGAAGACCCATGAAGAAGAAACAGCCCTTGTGGAATGAGCTGTTATTTTCTCAAGACGTTGCTGACCAGCAGTCTCATATGCAAAGCGAATAACGCTCTTCAGCCAAAGTGAAGTAGCCGTAGCTTTCTGACCCTTGCGTTTCCCAGAAAAGCAAGCAAGCAAACAATGCAGAAAACTGACAAAACTCCTTAGTTGCCTACAAATAACATTTTAGCGCTTGCACAACATCCAGATTATGCAACAAGCATTCTTTGTGAGAAGCAGGATTAGGACACAAAGAAGGTACAATGATTTCCTGATTAATATTCTTGACCGAAACAACCTTGGGCAGGAAACCAAACTTAGTACGCAGAACCACCTTATCAGAGTGAAATATAAGATAAGAGGAAACACACTGTAAAGCAGAGAGTTCAGAAACTCTCCGAGCAGAGGAAATAGCAACCAGAAACAAAACTTTCCAAGATAACATCTTTATATCTAAAGAATGCATAGGCTCAAACAGAGCCTGTTGTAAAACTTTAAGAACAAGGTTAAGACTCTATGGAGGAGTAACAGGTTTAAACACAGGCCGAATCCTAACCAAGGCCTGACAAAACGATTGCACGTCTGGCACATCCGCTAAGCGCTTATGTAACAAAATAGACAATGCCGAAATCTGACCCTTTAGAGTACTTGCCAACAAACCCTTCTCCAAACCATCCTGGAAAAAGGACAAAATCCTAGGAATCGTTACTCTACTCCAAGTGTATCCTTTGGATTCACACCAATACAAGTATTTACTCCGAATGAAGTTCCCACTCCCCGGGATGAAAAGTTTGCTCAGAAAATCCGCTTCCCAATTGTCCTCTCCTGGGATGTGGATCGCAGAAAGACAGCAATTGTGGGTCTCCGCCCACTGAATAATTCGGGCCACCTCTGTCATGGCCAAGGAACTCCGAATTCCCCCCTGGTGGTTGATGTAGACCACCAAGGTTATGTTATCCGACTGGAATCTGATAAACCGGGCTAAGGCTAGCTGAGGCCAGGCCAGAAGAGCATTGAAGATTGCTCTCAGCTCCAAGATGTTTATGGGCAGGACTGACTCCTCCTGGGTCCATAAGCCCTGAGCCTTCAACGAGCCCCATACTGCTCCCCAACCTAGAAGGCTGGCATTCGTGGTCACAATCACCCAGGAAGGTCTGCGGAAGCAAGTACCCTGGGAGAGATGATCCTGAGAAAGCCACCACAGAAGAGCGACTGACGCCAGATCTAGATCTACATGCTGAGACAGGTCTGTATAGTCCCCGTTCCATTGTCTGAGCATGCACAACTGCAGAAGTCTGAGATGGAACCGAGCAAACGGAATGATGTCCATGGAAGCCACCATCAGACCGATTACCTCCATACATTGAGCCACTGACGGTCGTGGAGAGGACTGAAGGGCAAGACAAGATTCTAAAATCTTTCTTTTTCTGACCTCTGTCAGAAAAATCTTCATTAACAGGGAGTCTATTATGGTCCCCAAAAATATGACCCTTGTAGCTGGAACCAGAGAACTTTTTTCCCATTTCACCTTCCATCTGTGGGATCGAAGAAAAGACAACAAGATCTCCGTATGAGATTCTGCTTGTTGAAAAGATGGCGTCTGAACCAGAATGTTGTCCAGATAAGGTGCCACTGCAATGCCCCAAGATCGAAGCACAGCTAAAAGAGCCCCCAGAACCTTTGAAAAAATTCTGGGAGCTGTGGCAAGGCAAAATGGAAGGGCCACAAACTGGAAATGATTGTCCAAAAAAGGCGAATCTCAGAAACTTGTGATGGTCCCTGTGAATGGGAACATGAAGGTATGCATTTACTTTTAGGTCTATGGTTGTCCAAGGGAAGAATGAAGTGTATAGTCTCCATCTTGAAGGATGGTACTCTGAGAAACGTCTTTAAACATTTTAGGATCTAGTCTAGGATTGGTCAAAAAGTTCCCTCCTCTTTGGGAACTGCGAACAGATTTGAGTAAAATCCCAAGACCGCTTTCCTGAAAGGGAACTGGAACTATTACCTCCAGGGCAGCAAGGTCCTTTACACAATGTAAGAACGCCTCTTTTTATTTGGTCTACATATAATCTGGAGAGGAGAAAACTGCCTCTGGGAGGAAAAGATTTGAAGTCTATTTTGTATCCCTGGGAGACAATGTCCACCTCCCAGGGATCCGGTACATCTCTTATCCAAGCCTGGGAAAAGAAGAGAGAGAGTCTGCCCCCTACAAGATCTGCTCCTGGATCGGGGGCCAACCCTTCATGCTGACTTGAAATCAGTTGAAGGCTTTTTAGATTGCTTTCCTTTTATTCCAAGACTGGTTGGGCTTCCTGGAAGGCTTTGTTTGATCTTGCTTGGATGAAGGGGAGGAAGACTTTCCTTTTAAAGTTACGAAAGGAACAAAAATTATTCTGATGTCCTTACTGCTTATTTTTTTTATCTTGAGGAAGAAAAGAACCCTTTCCTCCAGTAATATCTGAAATAATTTCCGTCAAACCGTGTCCAAACAAGGTCTTACCTTTGTAAGGAATAGCCATGAGCTTAGATTTAGATGACACATCCACAGACCAGGGCTTCAACCACAAGGCTCTGCAGGCTAGGATTGCAAAACCAGACATTTTGGCTCCCAGTTTAATAACCTTTAATGAAGCATCTGTAATGAAGGAATTGGCTAACTTAAGAGCCTTATTCCTGTCCTGGATCTCCTCAAGAGGAGTATCCGTTTGAAGAGATTCAGACAACGTATCAAACCAGTAAGCCACAGCACTGGTAACAGTGGCGATACACACTGCAGGCTGCCATTGTAAACCCTGGTGAACATACATCTTTTTTTAATAAAGCCTCTAATATTTTTTATCCATTGGATCCTTAAAAGAAAAACTATCCTCTATGGGAATAGTAGTCCTTTTAGATAAAGTAGAGATTGCTCCCTCTACCTTAGGAACCGTCTGCCACAACTCCTTTAATAGAGTCTGCTATAGGAAACATTTTCTTAAAAATAGGAGAAGAAAAAGGAATACCAGGTCTTTCCCATTCTCTAGCAATAATCTCCGTAGCACGGTCTGGAACCGGAAAAACCTCCACCGGGGAGGAAACATCAAAGTACTTGGTTAATTTAATAGATTTTGTAGGGTTGACTACAATAGTTGTGTCAGAGTCATCCAAAGTAACTAAAACCTCCTTAAGTAATAAGCAAATGTGTTCTAGCTTAAATCTGAAGGATACCACTTCAGAATCAGAAGAAGGAATTACACTGTCTGAGATTTTCCCCTCAGATGCTACCGACATGTCTTCTTCCTCAGGCTTATGGGAAGAGTCAGTCTGGATAGCCAGAACTTGATCAGAAACCTTACTAACTGTTTCTTTAAATTTACTTTTACGTTTTCCCTGTAACATGGGAAAAGCTGCCAAGGCTTCAGATACATCAAGGGATACCTGGGAAGCAATGTCTTGGAGAGAAAATCCTACCGGATTGTCAGAGGAAACACAGGGCATAGTATGTGGAGACTGAAAAAGATGGGACGCTTGAGGAGAAAGCTGTGGCATATCTGCTAGAGGAGACACCTTAACAGCATTTGCCTGGGATAATGGTGGCTCATGGTCAAATATTTTATCTCTCTAACTTAAAGTTCTCTCAATGCATGAGGAACAAAAAGGAACTGGAGGTTCCACCTGAGCATCAAAACATAAATGACAAGCAGTTACTTCGTCTGGGATACTAGATTGAAAGGCCTCTTGATCCATAATGTGTAATAAATAAGAAAAAAAGAGTAAACATTTTTCTTTATTTGAAAATAAAAAATAAGTGTACTGTGTCTTTAAATGTAAATAACATTAACAAAATAAACCAAATAACCTCAGGCTACCTATACACCTCAGTAACTTTACTGAGGTGCCTACCTGTCCTGTAGCTCACGGAGTGACTTCCCACACAGAAGAGACAATCCGGACTTAAAGGGACAGTCAAGTCCAAAAAAAACAGTCCTGTTTCAAATAGGGCATGTAATTTTAAACAACTTTCCAATTTACTTTTATCACCGATTTTGCTTTGTTCTCTTGGTATTATTAGTTGAAAGCTAAACCTAGGAGGTTCATATGCTAATTTCTTAGACCTTGAAGGCCGCCTCTAATCTAAATGCATTTTGATAGTTTTTCACCACTAGAGGGCATTAGTTCACGTGTTTCATATAGATAACATTGAGCTCATGCACATGAATTTACCATGGAGACAGCTCTGATTGGCTAAAATGCAAGTCTGTCAAAAGAACTGAAATAAGGGGGCAGTCTGCTGAGGCTTAGATACAAGGTAATTACAGAGGTAAAACGTGTATAATTATAACTGTGTTGGTTATGCAAAACTGGGGAATTGGTAATTAAGGGATTAGCTATCTTTTTAAAACAACAATAATTATGGTGTTGCCTGTCCCTTTAAAATAACAGCAGAGTAGTGAAAATAAGTCAGAGAAGCCGACTACAACGTCACAGCTGCACAGCTCACTTCAATCGTACTGAAAGCTTGCCAAAACATAACCACATCAGCAAGGACGTTCCCCTTTTTTAAACACAGAGCGGTCCTAGCTGTTAGAGCCTTGACTGCTGAAAAAAAACGGCTAACAACAGTAAAAAGTTTTTACCAAGTAAAATAATCACTGAGCCACCATTGATCCCACTCCACAGTCTCAATGCCCACCCTGCCTTAATAAAAATAAAAAAATAAAACATACATGAAGGTTTAATAACGTCCCCATAAATGTAATACAGCTCTTAGCTGTAATAAGTGCCAGTATTCTCATTGCAAAGAAATTAAAATGGCACTTACCTGAAAGTGATCGTCAGTAGGACAGCTCACCTGGTTTGAGAGGGAGTAGCACCTCACATAGACCTGTGAAGAAAGACTGAGTAAACCTACTCAGGCTTTCTGGATAGGGCAGCAAAATCTTGAGAAAACGCAGTGAGGATTTTACCCCACAAGTTCTCAAGTGCTCAAAAGCCACCACTGCCCTACTGAAGAGACTGATGCGGACTAAGGCTAGACCCTAGAAAAGATCAGAGTAAGCTTACTCTGCTTTAAAAATAATAAAATCTTGATTGAAGAAAAGTTTTCATCAGACACCTAAACTTCACCTCCTCCTTGCATTACAGGCAAAGGGAATGACTGGGGGATTGTGGGTAGGGGAGTGATATTTAACAGCTTTGCTGTGGTGCTCTTTGCCTCCTCCTGCTGGCCAGGAGTGATATTCCCAACAGTAATTTATGATGATCCGTGGACTCACTGTGTTATTAGAAAGGAAAATGCTATCAGAATAATGAACGTATAATTTTACTTTCATGTTCCCATAAATAGTTTAGACAATTTCCTGATGATGACTTCAGCTGTATATATCTTTTTATCTTTACGGAGAAAAAATCCTCCGTAAATGTATTTCTTACAATTCATATTGTCTATATTGGGTAAAAAACATAATCATTATCAGTCTGTTGTGGTGGTGGGTTTTTTTTTTTGTGAACCATTATCGAACTTGCTGATTTTTCTTTGACAGTGTGTATATGCTTATTGTTTTTAGGTAGTGATGAGGATGACGATGACAACGAAGATGAGGAAGGAGAAGATTTAGAAGTGATAGAGGAGGAATCTGTCACTGAGGAACTTTTGGAGTCCACCACCAAGGAACATCCAGCAGGAAAGTTAGTTTTGGATGTGGATGATTCAGGGCAATCTTCAGGCAGAGAAGATAACGGTGAGGAAGAAGAGGATGAAGATGGGTAGCTGAGGTTAGGAGATACAGGGAAGCCGCTTCACCCCACTTCCTAGGAAGCAAAGGTCACTTCGGGTGTGCAGGAGAAACAGTGAGTGCTGCAGTAAGAGGAATTTAGTGCTCTCAGCTTGAGTTGAAAACACCCTAGACCTGCCCCCCTCTAAAGAAGCCAAGCTTGTCAGGGCCTGTACCATAATAAGCTTTAGATCAGATAATGGGGGCAGCAGCATGTTGTCCTATCCCTACACCCTGCGTAGGATTTGCACCCTACCTTAGGCAAAAGCAATCAGACTAGAACTGGATTTATTAAGGTTATGCTCTATAAAATACACACTCATTTTTTTTATTTTATTTTTTTATAAGTCGGTTCTATTGAGGTCCAATTTATTTGAGATTTTACTTCCACTTGATTTTTATGATACAAAAAAGTCACTTATCAAGAATTTATTATGAGACATTATTATTTTAATTTCTTAACAGACTTGTTGCAAAATCGATGTTTACGGGTTAACATATGACTGATTTACAAGTCTGTTTGGCTTGTTCCATTTATACTAAATCTGTACCAAATCTATGCAGTTGACTTTGGGCTTCAGTTTGTACGTTTTTATTCTAAAAGTGAAACTGCAATTTCTTCTTCCAGTTGAATTTGTAACAGCCTGGGCACACAGCCCCTTATCATGCTAACCATAATTTAGTAAACCGTAGCTCATTCTCCCTTCATTCACACCTCTCAGAGCTGCCTTTCTTCTATTAACAAGTTAGTATGTACACTGGCTTATTGTGTGTGCGTGTATTTATAGGAAGAAACGCACCGTCCCGTAGCTTTATGTGCACTACAGAATATGCAGTTATTAAATAGCTATAATTGTAAATAGTTTACAATGTACACTGATTGCCAGGTTTACTTTCTTGATTTCAATGACACCTTTCTTTCTTTTTTTAACCTAAATATCTGTCCCTTTTATGTTTTTAAAATAGCTTACACTAACCATGAGCAAACCAAAACAGAGTTGAATGTGCTCACAGTGCACCCTTCTGGCACATATGCAGAACTGCAAATGCCGCAGATCTATGTGCCACTGTAGCTTATTTGCTATAGAAACATTACAGATGATATTTCAGTCAAAATCTTGTGATCTCAAATGTTGCTTAAAAATTGAAGGTTACAATGTTGCAAAATAAAAGTTGGGGGGTTAAGGCTATCGGTGGAAATGTAAATGTGGCAATCGCTTGCTAACTTTGTCAGCTGGCAGAGGCATTACTTTGCTGGTGAGGGCTGCAAGGCACTGCAATCGGGCGGGGGGGGGGGGGGGTGATTACTGCTTATCCTGCAACATTTAATTTTGTGACTTCAAAGTCTTTTTAACCAGCAACATTTGAGGCATCATAGCATGTTGAAGTTGTCGTTTTTAATTGTGGCATTTTGTTCAAAACATTTAATTAGATATCAAATAGACAGATTACTAAGACGCCCATTTTACCCTTATACACGGAACCTACATGCATTTGCTTCTGCCCCCCCACATAAGTTTAGGTGCAGCTGTGTTTGCATAAAACAGGTTTGGTGAAGTTATGAGATTATTTTTTTTCACTGTCTCTCTCACAATCTTATTATTTTCATCTAATTCTCAGGGCAAGTTGAAGTTGTCATGGGGAAGGTAAAAAATATATATATTTTAGCATTACCCAGATAGGTCTAGCTGTAAAAGCTTCTGTATTTGTTTGTAACGCATTGTGTGCAAATCCCTGCACAGACAAAGCTGTCGGTGACTTGGTTAATGTTTATAGTTTCTTTTGGCTGCTTGGCAGTGTAATGCTCAGGATTTTAGTGCACTGACTACCCTGACCCTATAAAAAATCCTTTATATAACTTAAGGTTTTTCTTCTTTATTATTTGTGTTTTGCCCTCATTTATCCGTGACCTCAGTTACCAAGGACACCTCCACCCCTGAAGCAGGAATCTTAGAATGAGAGATTACCTTAAACTATCCTAGATGGCCCTGGAGGGGTGAAACGCTTTTGGTCATCAACTTTTATCCACCTTAATCTCCTACTGTTTGCAAATTCCCTTTTGTTCTTAAAAAATAAAAAAAATCCCCCAGGGGAGTTGTTAATTTTTAATAAAAAGCTTCCTCCTCTATGATCTTCGGTCTCATTAATCCTTTGGCCTCTGAGAAAACAACCAAGTGAAAGTTGCTTTAACTGTTTAGAAACTATAGAGGACAGAAAAAGGGTTAACAGCTGAATTTGTGGCATGGCTGCTTGGGTGTAAATGTTTGATGGAGTTCTTAACAGTGGACATTTCTATTATCTTAATTTGTGTTACAGTAAAGGAATTGTTTACAAACTTGTTTAGGTTTAAATGCTGTTTGGAAGGATTTATAAACCAATATTTAATCAATTATGATCATTAGTAAAGGTTATGGGTTAGATTACAAGTGGCTTGCTAAATATTTTTGTTACTTGCGTGCAAACACCACTCAAAGTAAACTTTTAACGTGAGCGGGTTAGCTCTCCTATTACAAGTTAAAAGTATAAATTTTGAGCGAAACTCGATGCACGCTAACATCTTGACTTTGGATATCGCAACTGCTTTATATTCATCTTCCCATAGACTTTAATGCAGTGCTTTGAAGTAAAATACCTAACGCTTATCGATTGCGCGATAACCCGACACTGCGTAAGACCTTCAGCGTTGAATCCAAAGGTAGTTATGAATATTTCACATTCCAATGTTCTTCACATATAAGAAAATGTTTTATATATATTTAAAAACAATATTTTATATCTGATGGATTTTGTAATAAATATATATATATATATATATATATATATATATATATATATGTGTGTGTGTATGTGTATACACAAAATTCCAAGGGGATCCCACACTCACTACTCCAACGCAGCCTACGGGGTGCACTTAAAACAGTAATATGCCAAATAGAATAAGAAAGGCACTCTCCGTGTATCAGCAATTCAATTTTACTAAGATGAACGTTTTCGGGGTTGCCCCCGTCCTCATATATATTATCTATATCTCTATTTAAAATTTACCAAGATTATTTGAAGAACATTGAAAGGTTAAATATTTACAGTTAAACACATTATTAAATAAAATTGATTGAAAAAAAATATTTTTAAGGTTGTGGGACTCCAAAGTACTGTATATGTGTCTATGTATGTTTTATATGCGCAAATTTGTATGTATATACATAAATAATCACACATAACCCTTTCCACTCAAACACCTTGTCATATACCATGTACCTTTTTAACTCTTATAAAAAAAATTGTATTTCTTTCTAATGAAACAATGAGTCCACGGATCATCTAATTACTATTGGGGAATATCACTCCTGCCAAGCAGGAGGCGGCAAAGAGCACCACAGCAAAGCTGTTAAATATCACTTCCCTTCCCTCCAACCCCAGTCATTCTCTTTGCCTACGTTAGAGCAAGGAAGTGGTAAAGTTAGGTGTTAGGAAAAGATTCTTCAAGCAAGATTTTATTATTTTTTTAAGCAGTGCAAGATTGTTCTGCTTTGCTCTAGGGTGTAGCCGTAGTCCATATCAGTCTCTTCAGTAGAGCAGTGGTGGCTTTAAAGCAATGGGAACTTGTGAGACATAATTCTCACTGCGCCTCCCATGTATTTATGCTGCCCTAACCACAGGTCCATGTGAGGGAACTGGCCTCCCAAACCTAGTGAGCTGCTGTGCTGCCTGGCAGAAGTATTAAGGTAAGTGCTAACTTTATGTTTTTTCTGGGACATGCAGATAAAAAGGATAGTACTTTTACTTTCATTGGAACAAGTTACATTCACCTATGACAGGGGAATATTTTTTAAGGGCAGCAGAGCAGGCACTGGGGACCAGGAGAATCTGGCTCTGGGTGGTGTATGTTATTTATACTTCACTCCCGACGTCTGTGACAAATTCCTCAGAGTGCCGTCCTTCAAGATGCAAACTATTTGTTCCATTCTTCCTTTGATCCAAGAGGGTCAATTTATGACAACGGTAGATTTAAAGGATGCGTACCTGCATGTTCCCATCCACAGGGACCATCACAAGTTTCTAAAGTTTGCATTTCTAGACAAACACTTCCAGTTCGTGGCTCTTCCATTCGGCCTTGCCACAGCTCCCAGAATTTTCTCAAAGGTTCTGGGATTCCTGTTGGCGGTGCTTCTATTGTGGGGCATTGCAATGGTGCCTTATCTGGACGACATTCTGGTTCAGGCGCCATCCTTTCAACAAGCAAAATCCCACACGGAAATGTTGATCTCACGGTTGGAAGGTAAATTTGGAAAAGAGTTTCTTAGTTCCAAATACAAGGGTAATTTTCTTGGGAACCATAATAGATTCCTTATCAATTAAAAATTTTCTGACAGAAGTCAGGAAATCAAAGATTTTCGATTCTTGCCTAGCGCTTCAGTCCTCTCTTCGGCCTTCAGTGGCTCAGTGCATGGAGGTAATCGGTCTGATGGTAGTGGCAATGGACATCATCCCGTTCACCCGTTTCCACCTCAGGCCTCTGCAGTTAAGCATGCTCAGTCAGTGGAACGGAGATTATGTGGATCTGTCTCCGCGATTACAGCTGGAGCAGGAGACAAGGGATTCTCTTCTTTGGTGGTTGTCTCAGGATCATCTCTCCCAGGGAACCTGCTTTCGCATTACTCTCTTGGGTGATTGTGACAAGACACCAGCCTTCTGGAATGGGGAGCAGTCTGGGGCTCTCTAAAGGCTCAGGGAACATGGACTCGGCCGGAGTCTGATCTACTCATAAACATTCTGGAGCTGAGAGCAATCTTCAATGCTCTCCTGGCCTGGCCTCCGCCTCGGCCCGGTTCATCAGGTTCCAGTCGGACAATATAACTTCAGTGGCTTACATCAACCATCAGGGAGGAACTCAGAGTTCCTTGGCCATGACAGAGGTAGTAGCCAAGATCATTCAGTGGGCAGAGACCCACAATTACTGTCTGTCGGCGATCCACAACCCAGGAGTGGACAACTGGGAGGCGGACTTCCTGAGCAGGCAGACCTTTCACCCGGGGGACTGGGAACTCCATCTGGAAGTGTTTTCCAGCCCGATTCTCAAATGGGGTCGGAATTGGATTTCATGGCATCTTGGCAGAATGCCAAGCTTCCGAGGTATGGGTTGAGGTCAAGGGACCCTCAGGCTGTACTGATAGACGCTCTGGCAGTACCTTGGAATTTCAGTCTTGCATACCTATTTCCTCCGTTTGCTCTTCTACCTCGGTTCATTGCTTGAATCAAGCAGGAGAGGGTGTCTGTGATCCTCATTGCACCGGCATGGCCTTGCATGATTTGATATGCAGACCTGGTGGACATGTCATCTCTTCCACCTTGGAGACTTCCGTTGAGGAAGGACCTTCTACTTCAAGGGCCCTTCCTTTATCCAAATCTAGTTTCTCTGAAGCTGACTGCTTGGAGATTGAACTCTTAATTTTATCCAAGTGTGGATTTTCAGAATTGGTCATTGAGACCATGATTCAGGCTCGTAAACCTGTGACTAGAAAGATTTACCATAAGATATGGTGTAAATATCTATATTGGTGTGAATCCAAGGGCTACTCTTAGAGTAGAGTTAGGATTCCTAGAATTCTGTCCTTTCTCCATGGTTTGGAGAAGAATTTATCGGCAAGTTCCCTAAAGGGTCAAATATCTGCCTTGTCTATTTTGTTACATAAACATCTGGCGGACGTTCCAGACGTACAATCGTTTTGTCAGGCCTTGGTCAGGATCAGGCCTGTATTCAAGCCAGTTACTCCTCCCTGGAGTCTTAATTTAGTTCTTAAGGTTCTTCAATGGGCTCTGTTTGAGCCTATGCATTCCTTAGATATTAAGTTGTTATCTTGGAAAGTTTTGTTTCTTGTTGCTATTTCATCTGCTCGTAGAGTGTCAGAGCTCTCGGCATTACAGTTTGAGTCTCCTTACCTTATTTTTCATTCGGATAAGGGAGTTTTGCGTACTAAGTTAGGGTGTCTCCCTAAAGTAGTTTCAGACCGGAACATTAATCAGGAGATTGTTGTTCCTTCCTTGTGCCCTAATCCTTCTTCTCAAAAGGAGCGGATTTTGCACAAGCTGGACGTAGTGCGTGCATTAAAATTCTATTTACAGGCGACTAAGGATTTTCGTCAGTCTTCTGCTCTGTTTGTGGTATTCTCTGGGAAACGTAAGGGACAGAAAGCTACGGCTACTTCTCTTTTCCTTGTGGCTGAAGAGTATTATTCGCCTTTGCCTATGAAACAGCAGCCTCCTGAAAGAGTTAAGTTTCATTCCACGAGGGCTGTTTCCTCTTCCTGGGCATTAAAAAATGAAGCTTCTGTGTAACAGATTTGCAAGGCTGCAACTTTGTCCTCTCTTCACACTTTTTCAAAATTCTATAAATTTTACACTTTTGCCTCAGCTGAGGCCTCTTTTGAGAGAAAGGTTCTTCAAGCAGTGGTGCCTTCTGTTTAGGTTCCCTGTCTTGTCCATACCTTATCATCTGTGTACTCTAGCTTGGTTACTGATTCCCAATAGTAATTAGATGGTCCACGGCCCGCCCTGTTCTTTAGCCAGGTTGTTGGTATGTTATAAACTTCAGACACCTCTGCACCTTGTTGCTTCCTTTCTTTCCTTTAATTTGGTCGAATGACTGGGGTTGGAGGGAAGGGAGGTGATATTTAACAGCTTTGCTGTGGTGCTCTTTGCCGCCTCCTGCTGGGCAGGAGTGATATTCCCAATAGTAATTAGATGATCCGTGGACTCATAGTGTCAAGAAAGAAAGAAATATATCAGGTAAGCATAAATTTTGTTTTATATGAACAATTTTTATCAGAAATTGTATATATTAGTGTAACACTATATTTTAATGTATTTGTTGTGTTTGGTTGGTGCTTATTCTTTTAAAACCTTAGACTTTACTCAAGATTTTCAGTCACGCTAACCTGAGAAGTGCAAATTCTGTTTGTGTTTGAGTGCACTCATTTACTTTTAACTTCTAATACCCATGCAAGTTAACGTGGTCGTTATATTGCCTATCGCATCCCACACTGACTGTAGCATGCCGCTTGTAATCTAGCCCTATATAAGGCGATTTACCAAATGCATTAATTATTTTAATTGTAGGATTCCAACGTACTAATGATATTACTTTAGCAAGGGCTCAGCATTTCTGTTTTGGTGCCCATGTTGTGTGAATAGGAAGCTGATCTGATATTACTGGCTGTTAACTGTGCGCTAAAATAACATTAATAGTTGCATAGTATGAAATTATTTTAGATGTCGATACGTTCGGGAGATGGAGGTAAAGTTCTCAGTTATAGCTGACCACAGGTAAAAACGAAATCATTCTTTTTCTAACAAAAAAAATTACATCTATGGAGCAGAGAAACAGACAATTTTTTTTTGTAATCCTTCCTGTAACTTTCATCCCCCGGCCAAGGTGACTGACTACAACACAGAAGAAAGCAGAAGGTTATCTTAGCGGTTACCTAGCAACAATGGGTCGGACGCAACATGAAACGTTCCATGAAATAAGACGAGAAATTTGTAATCATTTTTCTTCATGTGCCGTGAACGTGAAAACTGATCTAATCTTCTGAAATAAGCAGAGTCGCTCATGGATATGTTCTTCCAAGACAAAGCTGTCCACTGATGCCTGTTTGGTCTACTGCATTATAATAACCTTACAAATTAGCAGTGCTGCACACTGACCTAATCTTCGTCAATAAATGCTGTCCATTATAGCTAATGCTGTAAACTCAAAGATTACAAAGTTAT
This sequence comes from Bombina bombina, assembly GCF_027579735.1. NCBI lineage: Eukaryota > Metazoa > Chordata > Amphibia > Anura > Bombinatoridae > Bombina > Bombina bombina. Next base: position 104,899,883 of record NC_069510.1, read on the forward strand.
TACATCCAGAAATTATCACATTTTTATAATTTATCTGTAAATCATGTATCTATTTCCTAGATTCAGGGGGTACATTTGCTGGAAGTATACACTCCAGTGTTTATTTGAAACTCTTGTGAGCCAATTGGTTTATTTTTGTATATTCTGTGCCATCCCAGGAGTCCATTAAAAAAAAAGTAAATAATTTTAACTAAGCGGTATATTCACTTGCATTAAAAAAATATGTTAAAATAAATAAAAATCCCTACATTTTTTTTCTTCATATGTATTTGTAACAGTAATTGCCTTGTTTAGTTTTTTCGTTAAATAGTCCTCCGTTGGTCCTCATGAAGGGACCAAAGCGACCGCTGGCTCCACAAAAACTGTGCTTGAGTTTATTACATTTATATGAGCTTTAGAATGACTGTGAGCATCTGCACAGCCAGATACAGCAACAGTGTATTTTTGCAGGCCCATTTATCAAGCTCCGTATGGAGCTTGAAGGGCCGTGTTTCTGGCGAGTCTTCAGACTCGCCAGAAACACAAGTTATGAAGCAGCGGTCTAAAGACCGCTGCTTCATAACCCTGTCCGCCTGCTCTGAGCAGGCGGACAGGAACCGCCGGAAATCAACCCGATCGAATACGATCGGGTTGATTGACAGCTCCCTGCTGGCGGCCGATTGGCCGCGAGTCAGCAGGGGGCGGCGTTGCACCAGCAGCTCTTGTGAGCTGCTGGTGCAATGTTAAATGTGGAGAGCGTATTGCTCTCCGCATTTAGCGAGGTCTTGCGGACCTGATCCGCAGTGTCGGATCAGGTCCGCAAGCCCTTTGATAAATGGGCCCCTTGGAGTTTTCCACAGGACCAATGTATAAGTGTTCTGTATGGTAGTTACTCTGTGTATCAGCAATATTTTTTATGAATTAATAAAACAGTGTAAGCTCTGACATTAACCTACTTAATTTACTTTATTTTTACTTGATTTACTTTGCATGCACTTAATATTAACATTCTAGTAAAACCTCATTACACCAACAAAAACACATTTGCAGGTGTGCACTAAAATCCTATTATTAGTTGTGTAAACACCTCTATCTGCCTATACTGCTCAGACTTTTTTTTTTTGTGTATGTAAAAAAAAAAACAGTAAGTTTTGAAAATTATATAATCCTAAAAGCATTACTGACAAATATTATGTACTGCAAATGCACATGTATAATGCATATGCAACTAAAAAATATTTTTTAAATAACTATATTCTCAGAAATATGGAATCCAGACAGTTATTGAAAACAATGGATTAGCTTGTTTTTTATCAGACCTTTAAACTTAAAGGACCAGTCAACACAGTAGATTTGCATAATCGACAAATGCAAGATAACAAGACAATGCAATAGCACTTAGTCTGAACTTCAAATGAGTAGTAGATTTTTTTTTTCTGACAATTTTAAAAGTTGTCTATTTCCACTCCCCCTGTACCATGTGACAGCCATCAGCCAATCACAAATGCATACACGTACCATGTGACAGCCATCAGCCATTCACAAATGCATACACACTTATTCTTGCACATGCTCAGTAGGAGCTGGTGACTCAAAAGGTTTAAATATAAAAAGACTGTGCACATTTAGTTAATGGAAGTAAATTGGAAAGTTGTTTAAAATAGCATTCTCTATCTGAATAATGAAAGTTTAATTTTGATTGAGTGTCCCTTTAAAATTCAATCACCCATACATTAATTCATAATAAAAAAAAACAGTATTTTAATATACAGTCATTGATCATTTTGCTTGCTTTTGCTGAAAAATAACTCCTTAGAGTGACTGAACGTGAAGGTAAAGTTTTTACTTACAGAACAGAGCCCTTCATTTGTTAATATTAATATAACACAATCGCTAAGTTTATTTCTCTATTACATCTTTAGTTTAAAAAAAATATATATCTTTATAAATCCCTGCCGTTTTGCTTGGGACTCCTCCCAACCCCTAATTCCTGGTTTTCAGTTTAGTGACGTATAGAGAGCGGTCCCATCCGCTCTCTACGTCTCTCAAAGCGCGCTCCTGATGCAGCTTCTAACTACGCATGCGCTATTTACCAAATTTGCTTTAATCTGCGCATGCGATAATCGGCAATGCTTTTTTCAGTATTGGAATTCCTTACTGATACAAACACGCATGCGCGAAACGGGAGCGCGCATGGATTTCGATCAGAATAATAATTTAACCACGCAAGAGCAAATGAATCAAGGGGGGGATGACGTGGATTGACAGCCGCCTAATGGCCAGAATTTCAATTGGTTTTTAAGATAACGTGATCGACACAAAAAAACCTCCCCCCCAAAAACGGGCTGAATTGGTGGATCAATTATGAATTGCTTTATAACGGGAATTATTTCATATATACATAATGATATGAAAAATGATGAATGAAAGTCCTATTGATTTGACAAATACATCGACAATAAGGTAACTTTACCTTCACTTGAAGCTCAAGTTCTGTACCTAAGCATGCTGCAAAATGTTGCAAATTGAGTGATCCGTCTACATACTACACAGTGATTGCTTAGAACCGTGCATAAATGCATTTGTATCTATTATAAAGGCATCAGGGCACTGTGACACTAAGAAGAGTATATTCTTAAAGTAAGGTGCATTGAGCTGTATGAAGTCTGGACACCCCTGACCCTAATCCCTTTGTGACACCGTTAGCCATAATGCCACTTGACACCAATGTACTTTGGTATCCTCAGTCTTAGTTTCATGTGACACCCTCAAACTGTGTGACATGCAACACCCTCATCTGATGGCAGAAGTGCCATAGGGTATCTAGAAAAACAGGCTAAACATACATCCACCTGTATAGTGCAAGCCATGTCTGTACATAATACATGCAAGTAGGAAGGCTGAGTACATTTTTTTTTGTTTTTTAATCTATTATTATAAACTTGGCTGCTTGTTTCAAATAATGCATGTGGTATCCAGAATTTTTCTCTCTTTTTTTCTTTATGTAACACTCAAAAAGATCAAAACATTCCTTTGATTAATACACAGATAATTATGGCTCTTAAAGGATTTATAGGGGGAAAATAATGAAATGAGACAAAAGAGAATGTTTTGCTCCCAATATAATGCATGATAATTAACGTTATTAACTCATATTGCCACTCCCAGTACTAACAATACATTGGCAATAAAATCATTTGCGCTGCTTCTGCACTGATCTTGGGAAAAGAAAGCTATTCACATAAGCTGAAGCAAACGTATGTAAAGATGAATCGTTGCACCAGTAGCTATGTTAATTCCGCATTCAGTCTCAGTATGGTATGCATAAGAGCAGTCGGTTATCTGTATCCATATGCTACCCCTGGATAAGGGAAAGCAAAGTATGCGCACAGGCGCCCACATATTCCCTGACAATGTCACCATCTGCTTGGAAGAGCACTGGATGCTGCCTTTGAGATAAGAAAGCTGTTTTGAGCTGTATACTGATTTTTTTTTTTGCCTCTTCAACCCCTCCTTTCTCCCTCGCTCCCTGCCAGCCAGCCTGTTTATTTGATACTTATCACTAGCTCACAATGCAGGATTAAACATGCTAAGAGGAATGTTAACACGGTCCAGGAACACCCTGAAATTTGCAAACACTCAGACTGAAAATTGTCTAATCAATGTGACGCACTGCATTGGGAACCCTTGATTGCACAAGCATCTCTTCTCATGTCATTACAGCTGAGTATACGTGCTGCCCTGCACTCTGTAACTTCATTATAACTTTTACATGCTATGGCTGATATATTGTAGTCAATAGGGTTGGCATCAGTATCTCTGGCACCTTCTAACACTGCGTTTTCCTGTATTGTACTTTCAGATCTTTTCTGTTATAAGGTATCATTTTTTAGAATTAAGCCAGCAATTGTTTTCCCTATAAAAGGTATCCTCTGTGTGTTGCTTTTGTTATTTTATTTAATACCCTTTTCTACATGTTTCTTCTGCATACTTGCACCTTGCTCCTGCAAAAAAAAGCTCCAGACTTCTCTCTTCCCATGAGACAGACATAAGATAAATGTTGCAAAGTTAGTGTAGCTCACTGTGGGTGGGGGGCTCGGTTTATGAGTCCCTCATCACATTCCAGGCCTTTGTTTCCATTTTTTTTAGTGTTTTTTTTTTTTTTTTTTACTATGTGAGACAAAGCAGCAACAAACATACACATCTGAACATCAACGGTGGCCTCTCAGCCATCTGCATCCAGTTTCAAGTCTTGTATGGTGCTCACTTCTGAATGTGATACCCCCTTGTGTGAGAATGGAACCTTTACAACTCAACAAAGTCAGTCACACTCTTGAGCATGGTCTGAATGTCGCTCCTTAAAGGGACATAATACTCATATGCTAAATCACTTGAAAATGATGCAGCATAACTGTAAAAAGCTGACCTGAGCATCTCTGTGTAAAAAAGGAAGATATTTTACCTCACAATCTCCTCAGCTCAGCAGAGTAAGTTCTGTGTAAAAAGTTATACTCAGCTGCAGGTAAAAAAAAATGAAGAAATGAACAGCAGCCAATCAGCATCAGCAGTGGTGAGGTCATGAACTCTTTTACTGTGATCTCATGAGATTTGACTTAACTCATGAAATTTCATTGTAAACTTCCCTAAACTGAATAGGGAAATAACATGAGAGTGCACAAGGCTCATCCTTTCAGCTGTCCCGGGACAGACAAACTGATATGCTGCTTAGAAATCCTTTACAATGGGATGTGGCTACTGAGGAATTTTTGAGGTAAAATATCTTTCTTTTTTACATAGAGATGTTCAGGTGATATTTTCTAGTCGGCTTTTTACAGCTAAACTGCATCACTTTCAAGTGTTTAAACATTTGGGTATTATGGCCCTTTAAACCCTTACCTAACGGTCTATCATTGTGGCTTCTTCTGTATTCTTCCTCATACCTGAATTATCCGCACAATTATTATCTACCAGTCAGGTGTGTCATGCTATTACCTCACACACAGCTTTCTGTTTTCCTTATGTTGTGGCCATACTTTGTATATCATTATATTTGTCCTCATCAGCTTTGGCCAAGTCTTTTGTTTTGTTTTGGTTTCTCACCCGTCTCTGTGTTCTGGTCTCCATCCCACGGAGACATCAGATAAGCTGTGTGTTTAGAATTCCTTCGGGAGGGGACAAATCTGTGTGGAGCGGTTTCCATGTAATGCTGTGTATACTGACCTCTTCTCGATGTATGCTAGCTGACTGGGGACTTGCATCTTTCAACAACCTTTTTCCATTTAACTTTGCACTCATCCATTGCATCTGTATATGATAGCGAGTAGCCAGCATCACTCAAAGGGCCATGTATGTGCTGCATGAGGCCTAAGACTAGATAATATTTTTTGTTTGAATATAGGACCCACAGCAAAAGTGTTAAGATCTAGTGTATCTGTTGGATAGAAATTGTGAGGGGTGCAGGTTTTCTTGTGTTGTAAAGTGGAGGGTATACAGTATATGTTTTGGTGGGTACATTTTTTTCATGTTCCAGAGGAGATGATCATGGGGGCTGTTGCCCACCTCTGGCATCTGATGTATCGTTTGCTGAGAAGCAGCTCATTCACTGACCCTAAGACTGTTGTCTTGCTAATACATCTATAGAATGTCTTAGGACTTTATCCAAGTTTGGTTAATGTATGAGTGCATTTATCTGTATGTGACATTGTCCCTGCTGGTTGCTATGCTCTCTGACCAGTTATTTACCATGCCTTGGAACCCTGCTGGGCTAGAGAATGGGCTAAAGCTCACAAACGCATAGAGCACTCTAGTCATCACAAGGGCCAAAGGGAAAAAGGAGATTTGCAACTGCTGCTGAACTTGCCCCTCTGTATTAAGTAAAGTATGAACTGATGGTATGGAAATCCTCTGCGTACAATAAGGAGTTTAAATGCAGGGGGAGGTTTGCACTGCCAGCTACGTACCTGCTCTGTGTATAAATGGAATGGTTGTAAGAGAAGTGAATCTGTAAAACAAAGAACAAAGTGCACAGCAAGGTCACGAGAACATTTCAATGAGCCGAATATCTAATGAGTCTTTGGTAGAAGGGGGGAAAAATATTCAGAAAAGTTTTTGTTTATTTTTGGGTTCAGAATTGTATAATTAAATGTCATTAAACTGAAACATGTTTTGAACTGAATTCAGATTGTTGCCTAAAAGATTGAGCAACATCCCTATTTGGTATTTCACTGTGCGTACCAGAGGTTTTTTTTTGTTTTGATGATTGTCCCATATTTACTGAGTGATATGCCAGTTTTGCCAAACTCACCCACTCGCTAATGGACTGTTCTAATCTGAGGTGGGGGAGACCCCTAAGCT